>NW_003298974.1:1282311-1530551 GCF_000151645.1 Tuber melanosporum
GATGCTACAGGATCTTGGTGTACCTGACGGTAGGGACACCTTGATATATATTGTATTGAACAACTGAACAATTTACTCATCTACTTGGAAAACAAGCAATAACACCAAAAAGATGTTAGCAACATCATGGTGGCAATATAAGAATCGAGAATGAAAATCAAATCAACAAAATGTGAATTCTATAAGAAAGAAACGAGAAACCTATGATTCTTCATCAATCGAAGTGGAGTCAAGGTCAACCCAGTCAAAACAGTAGCCATATGGGACTGGGCGAAACCTAACAACAAAATGGATATCCACCGCCTTATGGGATTCTGCAATTTTTACAGCAGGTTCATAGAAGGATTTAGCAGACTTTCTAAACCACTTTATAACCTAGCAAAAAAAGACAAGAAATTGGAATGGGGAGAGACAGAACAAAAGCTATATGATAATCTCAAGGCACAATAGATATTAGCACCGATACTAGTCGGCTTCAACCTAAACTGAATGACTGTAATTGAAATGGACGCCTTGAAGTATATATGTTCAGGCATACTGTCATAACAGTGTGAAGATAGAAAATGGAGGCCAGTGTCTTATTGATCCAAGACAATGACTCCAGCGGAATGTAACTATGATGTTGCCAACAAAGAACTATTTGCAATAGTTTAAGTGCTAAAAGAAAGGAGGAAATACGTCCTGAACTATGACCACCTGGTCTGAATTCTCAATGATCAAAAGAATCTTGTCCCGTTCTTGACTACAAAAAAATTGAATGATTGCCAAATATGATTAATGGAACATCGCAGCAAATACAGCTTTAAAATTAAATTCCAATCAGGAAAAAAGAGCAGAAAGCCAGACACTCTCACATGAATTGCAAGCGACAAACTAAAGACAAAAAATGATAAACGGATAAAATAGAAAATACAAACATTATTACCAAAAGCCTACTTCAAGGTAATGGAACTCATTAAACCTATCTCAGAAGAAAAAAACAGAATAAAGAAGGCCAATGAAGAAGACAAAACGATCTAGACAACAAGGAAAGCATGGAAAAATAAAAAAATAAAAATAAAAGATATCGTACTGGATTTGTGGCAGTGGAAAGACTGAAACATGTAGTATGATAGAAAGAAATAGATTCCAGAGGAAGAAGAGATAAGGACAAATATCATACACTAACAATATGATATCCCAATGGGAGGACATAAAGGAATAGCTAAAATCATGGAATTCATCACGAGGTCATTCTCTTGACCATGATTGTATGAGAATGTCAAAAGAGGTATCAAAAATTGCAACATATATCAACAGACAAAAATGGCAAAGCACATACCGTACTGACTCCTGAAATCGAACGACGTTCCAGAATAACCTTGGAGAACAATTACTATAGATTTCATCATGGACCTACCTCAATCAAAAGGATATGACAATATCCTAGTTGTGGTTGATAGCTTGACCAAAATGAGTCATTTTGTTGTATCTAAAAAAAATATGTATACACGAAACTTTATCTGGAAATTCTTCCAAGAGGTCTTCTGACTAGGTGGCCTTTCGAAGAATATCATTACAGATCCAGGAATACTATTCACATAAGAACTATGAAAAAAGTAACTACAGAACAGGAGTTACAGAATCAGCTTAGCAATGAATTTCACTTGCTGACTGACAGACAGATGGAAGAGGTAAATGCAATACTCAAGTAATATCTACTGGCCTACATCAACTATCAGAAAGATGATTAGCATAAGCTCTTATCAATGGTTGAATTCACATACAATAACGGGAGACAAGAAATATTAGGCACAACAGCATTCTTGGCCAATTACAGAGAACATACAGAGAGTTAGGCCACAAATCATATGATTAGTGGCATGATTGCGAATAAAAGTGATATGAAAAAAGTACATGAAATGTTATGATACGAAACGAGTCAAGCACAACAAGGGCAGAAAGAACAATAAAATAAATACCGGAGGCCCAATCTGAATCTAGAGTCTGGAGATATAGTGTGGTTGCTATCATTCAATATCAATACAATACGGCCATTTAAAAAAATTGAACTATAAGAAAATTAGACCATTCTGGATATTGGAAAAAGTAGGCAACTGAGCTTATAAGCATGATCTTTCTCCCTCAATGTGAATAAACAACACATTCTACATCTCACTCCTCAAATACAAAACAATAACAATTTTTCCTTACAAACAATTATTCCTCCTCCTCCAACTGAACTCAACAGAAAACTACCATACAAACTTGACATAATAATCAATTCCCATTTCAGCTGCAGTAACCTCCAATACTGAGCTAAGTGGACTGGTTATTCGTCTAAGTACTATAAAACTTGGTACTAGGTATACAACTTTCAAAACGCACAAGACATTCTCGCAACCTTCTATCAGTGATACCCAGGCAAGTCCGCCCCAGATAATGATTACGTTTAACAACAAGGGCAAGGGAAAAAAACCTGTACACTTGTCACGAACGTGGCTTGGCATGGAAAAGGTTTTCACGTGATACATGGTTATGAGTCACAGGTATGTTATTGTTTTACGCATATGACCCATTCGGGTTATATAATTGGTTATGTGTGGGATTTGTGATGCTTTCGCACATGGCTCAAGTATGAGTCATGGGACATACGCCTGGCGAATATGCCTTGCGAGTGTGCCTTGCGGGTAAGCCTGGTGCATATGATTTATGTTTTACACATGACCTCGTTATAAGGTTATGGGTTTCGTGCATATGACTCAGTCGAGTCATATGACTTGTTTATTGCATTATGATTGGTTTATGAGTTTTTGCACATGACCTCGCTATGAGGTCATGGGTTTCGAGCATGTGATCACTTTGGTCATATGACTAGTTTGTTATGATTTGATTTCGCACATGTGACCACTTTAGGTCACATGATTAGGGGCGGGAAGAACACTATATAAGGAGGCCGAGGTAGTCGAGGAAGATAGGTTCTTCACGCTTCGTTCTAGGTACTTTTCCTACTTATTACATTATCAAATATAAAACATCTTTATGATCTTTATCTTTATTGCACTGTTATTGTTACGCCAAGAAAGGTTCTTTACGAAGATGAGTTAGAGAAAGCTTACGATAGGCCTTCCCGATAGAAGACAAAGGTCTTGTACTAGCGGTAATGTAGGCAGAGGCCTAGAGCTATCGTAAGATAAAGAAAGAAGAAGACAGAAAGAGAAGTATCGTTCCATGTCGCCAAGAACTAACTATCCAGAGAGGGATCATTACACCACTTGTAACTACGTGAGGGAGGGCCAATAGCTTCTAACACATCATACCAACAAGCCACGAATACTTGTTAGTAGGCCCGACTGACAATGAAATCAAAGAATGAGAGTAGAAAGTGAGGCACAACTCTATAGGTTGGACAGTATGCTACGACGATGGATGTTTGACCTATTACAGAAATAAAGAGGACTCAGGATAATTGCTAAGAGAATATCAAAAGTATAGCCTACACCCAGACCATGCTCTAAAGCACTGGAAACAGTTTCATAATAACATGTGCAAAATGCACTGGGTGAAGAAAATCTCTGCGGGATACTACCTGGAGAATGACAGAACAAAGAAAGAGTTGAAAGAAAGAGACGCTAGCAGAAGGTGTGGGGCCTGAAGAATGAGGCCCAATAAGGGAGAAGTCCAAAACTCCTCAACGGAAATAGTGTCAGACATTGGAAGCCTATACAGGCAGATCAGAAAACTCTGAGAACAACTTGGCCAGGCCAAGGCCACAATTTCAGCAAAAAAAAAATAATCAAGGGGCTGAGACAGCTTAACAACAATCAGCACCAACTGATAGAAATGGCCAACCTCATGCTGGAATCAGTGAAGATACAATGACAAATGGCAGATGATAAGTTCAACTGACAATGCAGGTCCATGAGGGCTTCTGGACAGGAATTGTTGAAGCTTGGAGAAAAAGCCTTATGGGACTCAGGGTTAGGAGGAGAGGAGCTAATGTTGTGAATGTGGCTTAGTAAGGAAAAAGGTTTTCATATGACTCATGATTATGAGTCATAGGTATGTTAAAGCTTTCATACATATGACCATTTTGGTCATCTGATTTGCTATATTACAATTTGTTATGTTTTGCACATGACTCGATTATGAGTCATAAGATATGTGCTTGATGAGTATGCCTTGCAAGTATGTCTTGCAGGTATGCCTTCCACATATGACTTATGTTTCGTACATGACCTTGTTATGTGGTCAAGGGTTTTATACATGTGACCACATGGTATCCTATGACTTGTTTGTTGTATTATGGTTAGTTTATGAGTTTTCGCACATGATCTTACTACAAGAACATGGGATTTAAGCATGTGACTACTTTGGTTATATGACTAGTTTGTTATGATTTAGTTTCGCACAAGTGACTACTTTGGGTCACTTGACTTAGGCAGAAAGAGTCTTATACAAGGAGGCCAGTACGGCCGAGGAGGATAGGCTCTTGACGCTTTATTCTAACTACTTTCCTCGTCCTTGCCTTCACTCCATCTCTGTAGTATTTCTTTCACTCCCATGATGGCTTTCCTCATCCTGGATTCTGAGGGAGATATTTGAGTTTACTTAGTAGTTTCTCGAGTCTTTAGTATTAAGTCTATCTGTATTAGTGGTTGTGTGGCAGATTACTTGTTTGTATCATTTCATTATCTGCTGGTTATCCCACAATGCTAGTACTTCGAGCTATTCATCACTGTCGCTTACAGGCCCCTTTCGGTAAAAGGTCATTGGCTTCATGTCTATGGTCTACTTCCAGGTTTTACACTTGTTTAGGGAGATTGAATCTTGTATTGGGTGGGATCAGCCCTGTTATTTTTGGGGCTAGCTCAGTTTTCTTGTTGGGCCTTAAGTGAGTCCTTAGTTCTCATAATACAAAATACCCATGGGTTTGCTTGATGATCATCCCATGTCTTAACTCATCATACTAGCCGCATCATTCCCCTAGTAGCTGGGCCGCACTAGCCCAGCACCTACAAGTTATATTTCTTTTCTACCGTTGGAATCCTATGATGTTATTTATTACCATTCCATTGGAGTTTTTGTTCTTGCAGCTCTGTGGTAGTTCAGTCAGGTGTTTTCTCCTTGCTTCAGTAGAGATGGCTTTGGTACTGCCATTTTTGTGGCTGCATGCTGTAGCTGGTAGGTCCCTATCGGCTATTTCTAGTCAGGGGTTAGGACTCTATTAGTATGGTCCAGATAAGTGACTCCCCCATAGTGTCAGGTATAGGCTGTCCTCTAACTGATGGATAGTTGATCTGTCTGAGAGGCTTAAGAGCTAAATGAGTCCTGTGGCATCTGGTATGTGGGGCTTGGTAGGGGTAATTGGAGGGGAAGAGGCACCTGCGAGTACCCGTTGAACCTGTGTCAGCTTCGATGAGGTCTAATTAATTGTTTTTGGCCTGCCTAACTGTTAAGGAAAAGGCACTGAGTACTGTAAAACTCTGTGACGGACCTGCAGGCTGACCACCATATATGCAGATAGTGGGCTGCGACCACCTGGTTGGACTTGTTCGGGTCTTACGTGCTGGGTTTTATGGAGTTTCTTTGGTTTCTTTAGTTTAGCTATGGGTATGGCCAGAGGAGGAATGGCACCACAAGTGGGAGATAAGCCCTACTGACCATTTAGGTCTGTTACCACCTCTATGTATTTCCTTTATTTGTGGAAATAGTTTTGGTTGCTGGCAGCGGGTACAGGTCCTCCTCACTCGTATGCTCTTCAGAGGCAACTGGCAAAGTGGGTTCATTGGATCGATGGCCTAGAGTGCAGGTATAACATTGGACATGTTTGTCACCTCCTCCCTGCCATTGTGGTGTCTGTAGAGTTAGATTGTTTTTGGTTTTCTACTGTAATGGGGGTTTCATTTGGACGGTATTTAGACTAAGGAGTAGTGTTTTTATATTTGCTAGACAAAGAGCCTGGTCTGGTTGGTCTTTTGTTTGGATTCAACTATGCTTAGTACTAGTTGGCTTCATACCAGAGGGACTACAGACTTGGACTGGAAAGGATGGTAAGTTGTTTAACAGTCTTGTAATTAGTTCTCGTGTGGGCATGATACGGGAATAGTAGGTGCAGGACCTTAGACTTAGGCTTAAAATTAGTGGTGTACTGGTTAGCGGTATATCTGTACTAGCATGAGATCATTATATGCCAGTATTAGCAATACGAGTTTACATAAACTTAGATTGAATTCCAAGTACTTTTCCTACTTATTACTTTAACAAATATAAAATACCTTTATACTCCTGATCATTATCACAATCTTTATTGCTATTATGACGAAGGCACTCTACGTGAGGTAGAATTAGAGAAACCTTATGATAGACATGACATATAGAAAACAAAGGTCTTGTACTATCCATAATGAAGGCATAAGCCTAGTGCTATGGTAGAGCGAAGAAGAAGAAGAAGAAGAGAAGCATCATTCCTTGTCGCCAAGAACTAAATATCTATAGGGGGATCATTACAGTAAGGCTCATTTCTTTCCAAGAGGTTTTTGTTAGGAATACTGGGATCCGATACCCAGGAAACACTCTAAGTAGGATAACCTCACCTGGAATCAGAATCTCTCATCTCTAACACCCCCCTCCAGTCCCCTAATGGGACCCTCACGTTATCATACATTTCAATCTCAGGTGCGTCCTGTGACTATAATACTACAGCATTGAAAGTGTTAGAATAATGTCGTATACATCGCCGCTGTCTGTCCAACCATGTTCTACTTGAAGGATATATGAGAAAGAACTGTCGGCTAGGTCTGAGAAGTAGAACAAAGTAAATCCGTCAATAACTCAGAAGGATACTAGGCTTTAAAGATGTAATATCTTTTGTATGAGCTGTAAGTAACAGGACGTTTTCACGCAAAGAGATAGTATTGAATGGTAAAGGATCTTAGCAAGAGACCAATACATTTACATCCACCCTACAATATCTGGAAGATTCTAGAACTCTGAGGAACACCACCATACAAGCCGTTAGACTTCACGGAATGTTACAACTAGGTTTCAAAATACGTTGTAGCTAAGAGGATAACTTCCAATACTACAACAATGATTGAAATCCAGTTACCCAGAGCAACCAAGGGTTGCCAACCTAGGGAATATTTATTAATCCGGTGAAATAGCTTTCTGTGAATTAGTAGGAAGTCTCCTGGAAAATATCTATTGGTTGGGTAAGAAGTTATGAAGGTATAAAGTCAGATGACCTGAAAAAAAGGTTGCGATTACAACTACCTTCGCAGATACAGCCCACAGATGAAACTGATCATTTCATCAATGACAAAGACAATTGCAGCCAACTCAGTTTAACTTGAGAACTAGGCTACAAGTCCAAAGACTTTAAAGATCAGATAACTACTATTAGGAACAGTATAGTTCCGAGTTAGGTATATTGTAATTACTAAAGAGGGTGTTATGGTGGTAGTATTCAGGGTCTCCATGTGTTCGCACCTTTGAAGAATACCCGATATTACAAGTTATAATCAGAGAGGTACATAGTTGTATGATAAATAGATGTAGTCCACTAACACTCAGACGTAGAATATAAAGATCGAAGTACCTCCTAAGTTTTAGACATCATCAAGCAATCGAGAAGAGACCTTAACAATATAATGGTTTTTTTACGATTCTATCTTACTTTACCAAATTTACTTCACTCTTAGTAGTCATAAACAAAACAAGTAAATTTGAGCCTTCCTAGACAATCTCCGTCTACAGAAACGAATCTTGGTTGGCCTAGACAATTCTGGAGTCTACCAGATTGTCTCTGCCTAACAGTTTTGTATGAGAGTTTTTTTTGCTGCATGCTTGGAATTTCCAAATCAGTTAACTATTAGTCAAAATGATTGAGGGAATTAATTAATTGTAAATATGAGACTTCAGTTAGTGGAAATTGTAGAAACAGTCAATTGCAATGGGTTGAACTGTCATGATCATGATCATCCTGGTTGCAAGCTGGCATTTTAGTAAGGTTGGTGGTAGCTTAGTCACTTGAGACACATTTCATGAACACTTCTGCCAAGTGGCTGTACACTTAGTATTCTTTTCACCAGATTCAACGTTCATCTCAGAAACTCTGAGAGTATTATTGACAAACATCATAGAATTTCTGGCATTATCAAATGTAAATAGAGCCTTGCAACCTGGAAAATGGGCTTCTAATTCTGGAATTACTTTATTTATAATTTGGTTTAGGAGTTGGTCTATATCCCACAAAATATCTCCTCCACATTTGAGAATAGTATAAGCATTACCATTACTCAAGTGACCTATTGGAGTAAGGAAATCAGATATATCAAGGCCTTGTTTATGTCCTTTCTTATATATTGGCTTATATTGTAGATGTCCCCAGATGTAATGCTTACCATGATTGGAATTAAATGTATACTCATCTTGAGTGACAAAAATTAATGGTTGTATATCAACAGTTAGGTGACCAGAGTTAGGTGTTTCATGGAGATTTTTATTCCATCTATAGAATGATTCCTTATAGGCTTCTATACGAGGTGAAAATACCTGATCATGATAGTACTTGATATCATTTAGCTCATGGCCATCATTGTAGATCCCTTTCTAATATTCCTGGTACTTAAATCTTAAATTTTCAAGTCATCTTGCTGGAGTGATAGTATTGGAGGAAATAGTCTTCTCAATCTGGTGAGCTACATTATTAATAAACCAATTTCTAATATTTTCATCTAAATTGGAGGCTGATTCTCTCCAATGTTGGGTAATTGTTCTTGCTAAATTAAGTGAGAGGAGTTCTACATATAATTTTTGTTATTTTATAAATTATCAATAATATAAGTGAATTATAGAGATAGGAAATAACATACTGTTACCAACTTTAAGAATATACTTCCATATAGCAAGAATTGTTTCTGGATTTTCTAATAGTGGAATTATCTATCAATGTCTTCTATACTTTGGCTTAGGTATATATCTCTTCTTTACCCAAGATATCTCACGCACTAAGATCCTTTCAACCACTCTTCTCCCCCATCCGCCACATTCAGTAACCTTTTAAGCCAGCTCTATACTTAGTTTAAACATAGTAGTACTTGTATGTGAGCTTTCAGCTCCCTTTAGTACATCTTATTCCTGCTTTATTTGCAGTTTCAAGAAAAAATAAACTTGATAGTACCTGTAATGTATTCTCAATGTGCTAATCACATTTCAGGGTGAGGTACGGTAGCCTGCAGATGGCCTGCTCTACCAGAGAGGTGAGAGCTGAGAACTAAAAAAAGCTCTGGAAGCGTACTGGGAACACTAAAGAGTAACTGTTCAACCAAGTATATTGGAAGACTCTCTGTTGAAGTCTGCCTTTTCCATCCTGGAATCCAGTAGTCTTTAAATACACAAATCTGTTCATATCTAGCATGAACCAAACTACTCGAATGTATCAAGCGATATACTTTGGTAAAACCACTTAAGTATTAAAACAATACTTAAAACAAATCATAAAACAAAACCAAGTATCAAAGCGATACTTAAAACAAAACATAGAACAAAACCGCTAACTGAGTACCTGTACCAGTTACAGTGTCAGGCAAAATACAATCCCATTGGCCAACTTTCAACTGTGCAATAATGATTGGCAACCTTCTTCTTTAGGGATTTGTATGCATCTTGGAAGATTTGCAAATGCCTGTGAGATGCTTTATTAACAAACATATGCCTTTTTTGGCCATGCTTTACAGTCCAATTTTATTTCATCTGCTAGGACAACTGCTCGTATTTGCATACTATTAATTGATGCTACAACTGGCTCTTGAACTTTAGAAGTACTTGTAGCAGCTTTTCTTTTACAGTATTTGCGTATATGTAATGTATTTGCTATCAGAACCTTTTTTCTAATATTTCCACTCTATCAATTTTTTGTATTTTTAGCATTAATCTTGAAATTGAAAATACATTTTCTTATTCTAAAGTATCATACTACTTACAGCAATTTCTAGTTGTTTAACTCTTTCTCTGAAAGCTTTAATATGTTTGGTATTAGAATTAATGGAACCAATCAAAGGTGGTAAACTGTTACTAGGAGGTGCAGCAGATTCTATTTCAGACAATTCGTCTGATATATTATTTAAGTTGTAATTGCATGACATTGTTTTGCAAAATCAATAGTAATAAAGCACTAAATAGACATGTAACCGGTACGGGTACTCGGTTATTGGTTTGTTTTAAGTATCGCTTTGATACTTGGTTTGTTTTAAGTATCGTTTGATACTTGGTTTTGTTTTATGTTTTGTTTTAAGTATCGCTTTGATACTTGGTTTGTTTTAAGTATCGTTTGATACTTGGTTTTGTTTTATGTTTTGTTTTAAGTATCGCTTTGATACTTAAGGAGTTTTACCAAAGAGTATCAATTGATACCTTGTATTAGTTTCGTTCATGCTAGACATGAACAGATTTGTGTATTTAAAGACCGCCTGTTTCTATGATAGAAAAGGCAGACTTCAACAGACAGTATTTCAATATACTTGGTTGAACGGTTACTTCTTTGTTCCTCAGTATACCCTCGAAGCCTCCTTTAGTTCTTAGCTCTCGCCTCCTCTCTGGAAGAGCAGGCTGCCTACCAACTATCGTATCTATTATCGTTAACGTGATTAGCACCTTTGCGAACACGTTACAAGACAAGTGTAGAAAATGTAGGAATGTACAGAATCCTGTGGTAGAAGTAAAAATATCTCTTGCATTTACTATGATACTCTACATTTATTATTTTTAGAAGACAAATTTTGAGATCTAGAAATAACTCCTAAAAACTTAGATATAGATGGGACATGAACTACAGACCTCCCGCATTCTACACATTAGGTTAAATTGACTTTGCCCTGATTATGTAAGGCATTACATTTTGAGACGCCTGTACTACACCTTTTATGTGGTGTGCATCATACTTAAACATGTAAACAATACGCTTGCGCCATCCTTTGCACCGTCCCGTCAAAAGCTCTCCCCCCCTACATGGCGGGCTATGTTGACAACACCCGGACTAGCTCTCGCTGCCACCATCTCACCTCCATATACGCGATCACTACCTCCACTACCTCCACTCTAGAACTCGAGGGAATACAGACCTCGGCTAACCTCAGGAATGAAGATACCATTCTTCCTACTCTGCTTCGTCGACTCGTCCCCTATTGGCTTATTCCGCCGGAGTGTTCAATTCAGCGGTGGGGGGTGGAGCGCCGACGATATGGGTATGAAGTGAAACGAGGGTTGGTAAAGTCTAAGTTTTCCGAGACTTTCGGGTACTACCGCATCCTCGATCCATCAAATCCCTATGTTATACTAGTACAGTGCTTGCGAGGCGGTACTCCTGGCTGATCGGCCGTTTGTGGTACTCTGCTTAGCGGGGTGAAGGTGTTGGTGCCATGATACTCCTTTCCGCCGAATTCTCCATGTCGCCGGTGTCGTTAAATAGAAGAGCACACTTCAGTTGGGCTTCGGCGTATTGCCTCCAAGGTATTGTGCCTCGGTAATAGACTAAAATATATGCGTCGCCGCTCCAGAGAATGTCAAGTGGCTGCCAATCACCCCCCCCCCCCCATGCCACAGTATCCACACAGTGCTTACCCGCCGACATGGCCCTCTCGTCGGGTCCGGAGGAGAAACTGCCCCTGTATACCCCTGCGTACCATATTGTCTGTGGTCCAAGACTCCGAGGCGGGGTAACTTACTTGTACTTTTCCATGCGGGCATACAACAATACCGACAATAAACCATTCAAACCAAAGCTAATCTCAACTTCACGTGAACCTCCGTAGCCCACCATGGGGAGCCTTCCCTTCCAGCAATTACTATCGTACTAAACATCCATAACTACATGTGAAGGAACAGCATACCGGTACCGGTAATAAAGCAGTGCAGGAATAACTTTACTACCGTAGAATTCCTGAAATAAGGCGTGCGTCCTATTTAAGATTTTGGATGGGAAGGAGGGTATCTAAGGTATAGGGATCATGGTTGAGCCAATCACTGATGCGGAAGATGTCATTCGCTTATGATATAGTTGTTGTGATGAATTAGATCATAAGAGAAACTGATCATGACCGAGCATTCAATATCCATTCTACTATCACCAGTACCTTTTCCTTTCTTTAAAGTTAAATACAGTTATATTTCACTTTATTTAAGATTTTGCAATTTCATATCTCAGATCAAATCAGAGAGATATCCTTGCCCTGGAAGATCATTTGACTTGTATCCAGTGTTTTTTCACAAAGTCTCTAATGTCAACTTCGAAGCCACTAGACAAACAATAAAGAATTACAAGCCATACCAAGATCGTAAATCCAGCAGCAGTTGAGAAACGGCAATTCATAGATAACAGTAACCAGAAAGAGAGTGAGTTGAAGAAAAGACGATCAACAACAAGACAAGAAAGATTGAAGGCGTTATCATTTTTGGAAAATGCCTGTGAATGGACGGATGATGAAAATGGTATACAGTATATCTAACTTTCTTAACTCATATTAGTCTATTTAATCAATAATCCTTATATATAATAACATGGTCCCGGGTTTTACCTTAGGTGACATGATTCATCAGCCATTGTCAGTTTACCATGCTACAAGCATATTGCACTATAATGAAAGTCAACTATGGAAGTGGAAGAGAGAGGAAAATAAAATCCTGAGTACAAAAGAGAATTCTCACCATATTAGTATGAGTTGATAGTACTTAGATTAAAAAATAATTGTTTTTAAACAAGCTTACAGGAAGTGGTCCTACTCTAGCATGGCCAAAGATGGATGTGAGATTAGTAGAGATTTGGCAGACTGAGGTCAATAATGGTACTGAGATTAACCGTAAATGGTTTGAGAAACAGGTACTTCAAGTCTTTAAGGAGGAGTACCTGGATCAGGTCATGGTAGTAGATGGAAAAAAGATATTCTCTTATCCACTCTATGATAGCTGGTTTCGAAGCTTCAAAGAATGATACAAAATAACCTACCGTGCTCCCACCTCACAGTCACAGCAGACTCCAAGTGAGTATAGAGAAATTGTGTCACATTTGTTAGGCTTTATTTGTCATAATACGATACCCTGTACCAATAAAAAGACTTATACTATTGGACAGTATCAACTTTCCAGCATCTTCAATGTTGATCAGATAGCTTTATCTTTTGACTTTTATCGAAAGTGTACCTATGCACCGAGAGGTAGTAAATCAATTAAAAAACGAGTCACCAATAAATCATGGACTAAGTAACAAGCATCTCTAATAATCATAATTGCTGCTGATAGACTACTATATTACAAGCCACAGTTGATATTTTATAGAGAGGGAAAAGAAGGATCAATTTAAAGAAAATATCAGTTTTATAATAATCGAGTCACTGTTCTTTTTTAATAAGAAGGTACATACCAATACTGCAGTTATGCTACACTTAATTCAGGAACACTACACAATAGCAATAAATTTCTCACAAGATCCTACCCTTTCCGAGTCCGATAATACCCCCAGTTTGTCATCTATTAGGCAGAAACAACTTGATAGACTTCAAAGTTGTCTAGGCCAATCGAGATTCATTTCTGTAGACAGAGATTGTCTAGGAAGGCTCGGACTTTGCTCGTTTCTTTTATGACTACTAGGAGTGAGGTAGAATAGGTAAAGTAGGGTAGAATCGTAAAAACAATATTATATTGTTAAGATTTCTTCTCCACTACTTGATGAGCTTTCATCAGCTTAAAGGTACTCCTTATGTTAAAATATTAAATATATAAATTACTAAAATAAATTTGACCTCAGTAGGAGTTGAACACCTGACCTTATAAATCAATATATAAGTTATACTACCTAAACTAATATATGATGTCAAAAGTTTAAAAGGCACTTCGATATTTATATTCCGAGTCTGAGTATTCACGGACTACATCTATTTATCATACAACTATGTACTTCTTCAATCGTAATTTGCAACATCGAGTTTTCTTCCAAGGTGTGAACACCTGTGGACCCTGAAAACCATCATACCCTCTTCAGTAATTATGATTTTTCTTCTTAGGAAGCGTGCTGTCCCCAATAGTAATATCCCGATTAGCAGAGTCTTTAGACTTATGGCCTAGTCCTTAAGTCGAACTGAGTTGGCTCCAATTGTCTTCGCCATTGATAAAATGATCAGTTTTATCCACAGCTATATCTGCAAAGGTGGTCTTCATTACAACTATCATAGGTCATCTGACTCCGATCCTTTGTAACTCTATACCCAACTGATAGATTTTCTCTGAATGACCTCCTATTAATTCGCAGGAAGCTATTCCACCAGATTGGTAATTAATTCCTCGGTCAGCAACCCTTGGTTGCTCTTTGGGTAGTAGGTTTCAGTAATCATTATAGTATTGAGGATCACCCCATGATTACGACGTATTCCGAAACCCAGTTGCAACCCTCTATGAGGTTTGTTGGCTTCTTTGGTAGTGTATTTTGGAGTTCTAGACTCTTCTGGTGGATGTAAATGTATTGGTCTCTAGTAGAGATTCTTTACCATTTGATACCATCTCTTTGTGCAAAATCGTCCCATTACTTACGGCCCATGCTAAAGGTATCATGTCTTTGGAGCCAAGTAACTCTCTGAGTAGTTGACAGAATCACTCCGTTCCACTTCCCAGACCTAGCCGAAAGTCCCCTCTCATATATTCTGCAAACAGGATCTGGTCGGACGGATGGCAACGACGTATATGGTATTCTAACACCTTCAATTCTGTGGTAATATAGTCACAGGACGCAACTGAGATTGATATATATGATGACGTGCGGGCCCTATAAGGCAGCCAGAGGGGGGTGTTGGAGACCAGAGATTCCAATTCCGAGTGGGGTTACCCTACTTAGGGTGGTTCCTAGGTATCGGGTTCTGGTATTCCTAACATCATCTCAGAAAATTATTTTCTCCTACTACTAAGCCTTTTAACACTTGATACATGTCCCACTCATTGCACACTGTGTCACGAATGTGGCTTAGCATGGAAAAGGTTTTCACGTGACACATAGTTATGAGTCACAGGTATGTTATTGTTTTGCGCATATAACTCATTCGGGTTATATGATTTGTTATGTGTGGGATTTGTGATGCTTTCGCACATGGCTCAAATATGAGTCATGGGACATGCACCTGACGAGTATGCCTTGCGAGTGTGCCTTGTGGGTAAGCCTTGCGCATATGATTTATGTTTTGCACACAACCTCATTATGAGGTCATGGGTTTCGCGCATATGACTCAGTCGAGTCATATGACTTGTTTATTGTGTTATGATTGGTTTATGAGTTTTGCACATGACCTCGCTATGAGGTCATGGGTTTTGAGCATGTGATCACTTTGGTCACATGACTAGTTTGTTATGATTTGGTTTCGCACATGTGACCACTTTGGGTCACATGATTAAAGGCGGGAAGAACACTATATAAGGAGGCCGATGCGGCCGAGGAAGATAGGTTCTTCATGCTTTGTTCTAAGTACTTTTCCTACATATTACTTTAACGAATATAAAACATCGTTACGATCTTTATCCTTATTGCAACATTATTATTGCGCCAAGAAGCACTCGTTACGAAGACGAGTTAGAGAAAGCTTACGATAGGTGTTTCCGATAGAAGATAAAGGTCTTGTACTATCAGTAACATAGGCAGAGGCCTAGAGCTATCGTAAGACAAAGAAAGAAAGGGAAAGAAAAGATAAGTATCGTTCCCCATCGCCAAGAACTAACTATCTGAAAAGGGATCGTTACACACTGCTAGTACTTTCTGCTCTCTCCTCTCCTTCCCTCAACACAACAACCGCTTTTATTCCTAACAGGATGACACGATATCTACAACCTGTAGATACACATATTAACAAGCCATTAAAGCAATATATTAGTTACTTTCTTAAAAAATATATTGATTAGGGGTGGAGAAGTGCCTTTCCTGTAGCTGGATAGCCGGAGGATAAAGTCCAGAAGCACCGCATTTTAATATCAAAATGCATAGGAGATGCATGGGACAAGTTACATGAACAACACCGAGATCTTATCAAGAAATCCTTTCATGATACTGGAATTTCCCTACAGCCCGACGGCTCTGAGGACCAGTTGATTAGAATTCAAGATTTACCGAATCTAGCAATTGATTTTATGGCAGAGTTTGGACTTAACTACAATCTAGAGATTGGGAAACGGGGGAATCAGGAAACTGGAAAAGGGGTCTTACAGGAGGATAATTGGAGAAAGTTGTTGGAGATTCTAGACAAAAAGGGTATATTGGCTGAAGAGATTCTGGTATAGATTTCCGAGCCCGAACCATCTATTGCACATATAGATATTGAAGTCTAATATTACCTAGGTAGGAACACAGAGGAAACTAGTCAACCTGAAAGCTCAACAACCTCATATTGTTTTGTTTATAACATATCTACATCTTACTTTATCAGTATTATGATTTAGGAAATGATCAGTCCCCTATGCCTTATACTACTAGCCATTGCTAGATGCACCTTATTTCGGGATGCGCCTTATTTCCGGAATTCTATGGTAGTTACTAATAATAATAATAATAATTACAATAATAATCAGGTAACACAAAACCAAACCCCTATCCATCCACCCTGAAGAAAAAAAATTGAAAGAAAAAAAAAGCCAAGGCGGGGATCTCCCCTTTCCTCTTTCAAGGGACAAAAACTCCATTTAAGCCTCATGACGTATCACACCTGCACCACAACCACAACCACGAACAATGACCACCAAAAGAGTTCCTCCCCCCTCCGCTTCGCACATATCTACTAACTTTTTTTTTGCCAAAAGGTCTATTTCCTTGCGCACGGTAAAGTCCAAGGCGTCTTCTACCGCAAGTACGCGATCGAGCGCGCCACGGCCCGTGGGCTCACGGGCTGGGTGCAGAACTTACCGAACGGGAAAGTTGAGGGCGAAGCGCAGGGAAGCGAGAGTGAGGTTGAGGCCTTCTTGAAGGATTTGGATAGGGGGCCGCCCGCGGCTCATGTTGTTCGGTTGGATAGGGCGGAGAGGGAGGTTCTATCGGTGGATTCTGAAGGACAGGGAGGGGGGTTTGAGAAGAGGAGGTATAATGGTGGTGGAATTTGAGTTTATTGTACTGAGATTATAGTATTTAAATTTGAAGGGGGGAGAAGGACGAAATGCGGTATAGAGATAAGAAAATACAGTGGAATGGAGATTAAAAAACGAACGACTTTTGCGCTGGTTTGACAAAGGGAATCTGTACAAAAGAAATGGGTGCAGGATTACGCTACTTGAGAGGTAGTGGTAGTAGTACCGGAACCAGTAGGAGCACCGCCAGACGGCTTCCCACCAGTCTTCCACTCCTTTCCAGGCTTCATGTACTCCTCCACAACCCCACCATCAATATCCCCCTTCTCCCACCCCTCCGGCTTCATGAAATCTAGCCCCTTCGTTGGATGCGGTTTACCATCCTCATAAATCAGGGCATACGGGTTCGGATCCTCGTCCTGACTCAAATTCGCCAGCGTGTGGTTGACCTCGCGATGCTTCGCCTCATCCGCCCTAATAACCTTCAACAGCTCCAACATATTCGCATCCGGCCCCAAGCCGAAATACTTGATGGCGATATCCGGCGCGAGTAGGTTCTCCCACTCCGGGATGCGGCCGTTCTCGATGTCCGCTATGGCTCGGGTGTACGTGATCACGGCTTCCTCCTCGATGTAGCCGACGAAGCGGTGACAGGTGCGCGGGGATACGAGGTAGGAAATGAAAAAGAGATTAAAGAATATGCCCTGTGCGCCGAGGATCATGGTCCGCATGAAGAGTCCCGGCTGGCGGTAGTGCAGGAATGTGAGTAGGTGGAGACGCTCATTGTACGCTTCTTCGAGGAGGGTTTCGATCCAGGCGTTGTCACGCTTGAGACGGCGTAGGGAGTTCAGGTGTCTGATCATGCCTGCTGCCATTCCTGGCACGCCGGCGATGGATTCGAGGAATATGAACCTTGCCAACCATTTCTGTGGCGTCATGTGGAAGGCATTAGTTCCGTAGGGCGTTTTGTTGCCCGAGGCTATCTAATTGGGTTGTTAGTGGGATTTGTTTTCTAGTTATTAGTTCCGGATGAAGAGGGGAGAGGCGTGAGTACCTCTGAGTCATGTTTGTAGCCCGTTGCTAAGTCGAAGCATTTACGCATTACTCGAACGGCAGCAAGAGCGACCCAGTCTCCCCAGGTCTTTGCTTTGCGATGGGCGATTTTCTAGAAATCCGTTAGCCTTCACAATATTATATAGATCTTTTTGCCTAAGAAAAGGGCATAAAACTCACGATATCATTCATCTGCGCCTCCGTGTAAACAGGATGAGGAAATGAGCGTTCCCTAAACGCCTTCAGTGGCCTCTCCTGTTTGGACTTCGGAGTCGTCGCCAGAAAAAAGGAATTCGTAGATCCCGTAAACTTCCTCGTCTGAACACCATGAAGAAGTCCGCAGGAGGCAACACGAATCCCCGAAGCAAGGGGTAGATGTTTAGTAGCTAGGATAGCAGGCGCCGAAGCTCTGATAGTCGTAGCGGATAGCATGTCGTAAAGTGTACAAAAGTGTTTGTTCTCAAAAGACTTGAGTGCACGAGTACAAACAAGGCCTCAGTGGTGGGAGGGATCTCAAGGTTTTATATCACATCAAAGAAGAAAAAAGAAAAAATCCAGGGAAAAGAAGGAAGAAAGAAAAACCCCAAACCAGCCCTCACGGCCGGAGCCAGGGCCTAGGCGAGCCGATTGGTTGGTTGGAGTGGTAAAGTGAGGTAAGAGAAGGGAGGCCCGGAGTGGCCCAAGCTGACCACCAGCACCGTAGTATCATAGACTGCACAAGGGTTCCGCGCTCGAGTGACCAACCCAACCAATAGATCGAAGTGCACTGACATCCTCAAAACTCTTTATGCGTAAATTACCCTACAGCCCCGCGATAGCACGCCGTGTAATTTTCGAGCACAGAATTCAGTTCCCCCCTTGTCACTGGATGGATACTGATCTTACTGACGTCGAGTGTTTAGTCATGCAGCCAAAGCCCTGCAGTAAACGGAACGAGAGCATGTAACACAGGTCCTCCTCTTGCGAGCGCTCGTACCCGGTTCAACTCATTCCATAGAGAGCATTCATCCCAGTTTACTCCCTCCCTCGCCACAATTACTAGGGCTTTTCCCCGGCGGTGTCAAAAAAGAAAAGTTATGATACAAACGCCCACCTTCTAGCGCTGTTCCAGAACTCCAAAATGCAGTTCAGAAAATAATTTCCGTTCCGGGACGTCTTGGCGTTCGCTTCGATAATAATTCGGCGCCAAGGGTCGGGTGCTCCCGGCGCCGGACTGGTTGCAACGCCCCGACTTGGCTTGTTTCTTGTTCGAAATTTGGGAGGAATCGGAGAAAAGGAACGTCATAAGTGTGAAAGTGTGAGTCAGACTTCTGGGTTTTTGGGGACAATGGGTTTGTTTGCCCATGCTTTTCCTTCCGAGGGAGGAATTGGGAATTTGCGGTGATGTCTTCTCGTAGAGAGGACGATAGGTTCGCTCGCGAGATGACTAATCATGAATTGAAGTTAACTAGCAACTCAACACCGAGTGAGAATCATCGGAACAGCGGGGTCTGGGCTCGGGTTTATCAATCGGCGCGGGGATGATCTTTATCAACCTCCGGTGCAATACATACTTCGGTACTAAGGGGCTGCTCAGCAACGCTGGTAAAGCAGACCATTTGTTCCCTAAGTTGGGTTCAATAGGATATCGGTGGATACCGGTAACCTATAGCCTCCCAGACCACTGATAGATACTGATCGGTAGTCTTGATGAGAGAACCGGAGGCGCAGAGTGCAGCTGCATTCGTAAAGTTCTCATACTCTTCCAAGTACCCCTCGCCCTTGGGAATGCTCTGCTAACATCTCTTTCTCATTATTCAGAAAAACAAATTGTGATAAAAGTTTACAGTGCCCCGAGAGGCATATCTGGAAAAAATTATCCAAAAGGTTCTTCCTGTTCTCTCGCTGTTAGTAGGTACAATTCTTGAGATACAAGGAAGGGTATGAGAACTTTACGGGCGCAGTTGTACAGTACGGAGGAAGATTCATCTTATAAGATGCTAAGAGGTGCATTAGTGTCGACCAAGCTAATTTAGGTGAAGAGGGCGGTATGACTGAAGATATTATCAAACCTTCTCTCCGGGCCGCCAAAACAGTCCGCACACTTATGGTCGTATTCTATGCAGTATAGTTGCCACAGCTCATCCGGAGGAGCCGCTGGAAAGTTTCCTCCTTAGATTTTGCTATCCGGGCGCAGCCCTGGAGGCCGCCCACCGGCATCTCATCCTATAGAAATCCCAGCGTGTAAATTTATATGGCAGATGTTCCTGAGGGGTTTGGAAGCCTTTGGTGCCCTTTCTGAGCTTCGGCTAGATATGTGGACTAGCTGCTGTACTGTACTTGTACTCGAGTGTCGGTATCGTGTATCGGTATCCGGGGGTATCTCCCTCCACCATAACAATAAATTCCGAAACACCGCTCATTCTCTTATCCTGTCTCCGGTGACCTGGTATCCCTTCGTTCGTATACCTAATTTCACGGAGTTTTAGCTTGAGGTCTAGAGGAATACGGTACTTGGGTTGGGGGGGTACTGTACGACTAAGGTCCTCCAATGGTGACCCGGTTATGAACGTCTCCGACCCCGAGAATCCAAGGCGATTTTACCTGAATAGGTGGTGTTATTACCCTTTTAGGTAGAAGCCGGTCTCGGCCATAGTTCCTCCGATATAAATATAGGGGTGGATGGGTACGATATGACTCCGCTCCCTGTATACTCGAGTATGGTACGATACCGTAGGGGGGGGGGATGTTCGATATGAGGCGAGCCCTGCCCCCAGGATATCTCGAGTGAAAAGGTATGGTACTACAGAATCTTTACTACACCATGGATCTCTCGGTCGCATCGATGAGCGAGTAAACGATATAGAAACACCTTGTTTTTACCGCCCAGGCTGGGAAAAGCTCGCTCTATAATTGGGAAGGGCGTTCATGGTAGTTCTTACCGAAGGGGGGTAATTCGTCATTTCATCATTGCTATCATGGTCGATATTATTTCCCTTTGCCCGCTCAAGGGACCCGTATCTCGCTCGCCCTGTCCCTGGATGGTGTGAAAAACGTGCCCTTGCTATATCATACAGCGCAACCACACTTGGCGTTCATACGATCTCACTCGGAAACAAATAATCGGGACGGCCCAACCGAAAATGTTCAGCAATTCTGGGCACCGAAATAATCCTCAATGATGGATATGTAGGAATCGGGTCTGGAGTTGAGGACCCTAAATGACAATTTCTACCGTACTTTTATGTTCTCATTAGGGTGCTATTTTGAGGCGTCACTCCTCAAGTATAATCTTAACAAGAGTAGTTTACAGGATATTTGAGAATTGGATACCGTATTACGTATTGAAAGAACCGGTTTGGGAAGCACGACATTAGAGGGTTTGTGCAGCCAGGCATGGGCGGGGGTTATCAATAGTTGTTTCCAGAGGTTGTGCCTTTCATCGAGGGCCGTGAAATCTCCGATAAATGGCTTTGTTTCTTAAACTAGGTTCCTTCAAGAGGTCACACAGTGGCAGATTATCAAACAAGCTACCTTGTAAACCGCTCTTGATAAAATTATACCCAATGAGCACGGCTGTGGAATCATACCTGATGAACGGGTACTGTATCATGGAAGTTGGAATTTAGGGACCCCCCAATTCCAGGTCCAATTCCACGGTTTACACTTCTACCAGGTATCATACGATCAAGGGACCAAGGTGGCCAAAACATTGTCATTAACTTGCGTTAAGACCACCTAGGTCTATCTGCGCAAACTCTCTATCGTGGAATCTATACGATTGGTATCTCAGTCCCATCAACGAGCCAGCAGTTGATGCGGAGCGCCTTATTTCTCCCGCCCGGGTTCGAAAAGACTTGTTCCACTTCCCAATTCACAAAGCTCCACCCACCGTAGATTCCATGAACCTCTATGAGCGGTTAGGGCCAAATTTAGATTTGTATCGGATCATGCATCTATACCAATTTTTTTTTCTTTTATTTTTTTTTCTGAATTTATTGTTACAGCCGTGTCCCGATAATGTGCGTTTGTCCTATACATATACAGTATTATGATGGGCTTGGTTGACACAGAGGGCTTATGAGGTTAAGCGTGGCCTCGAACTTTGCGACTCGGGAAGTATAAGTTAATTGGGAAAGGCGCTCATGGTATTTCTTACCGAGGGAATAATTCACCATTTCGTTATCATGGTCGATATTTTTTTTTTCCCTCTGCAAAGCCCAGCCAAGGGACCCTTATCTCGCTTGCCCTGTCACCTTGATGGTATGACAAACGTGGTATTGCTCCAACAACCACGCTTGGCATTTTCACGATAGTGCTAAGGCGAGTGATAGTATGTGATGCTCCGTTAAGGTTGAAGATTAACCGTTCTGACCTGGAACTGAGGGCCCTGAATGTCAACTCCCACAACTCTTTTATGCTTCTATCGGGGTACAGTTTTGTGGCTGTGCGCCTGAGGTTTTTTATTTTACCAAGAGCGGTTTCAAGACACTCGGGGATTTGTTACCGTATAGCCTCTTGAGGCGACCTGGTTAAGAAGCGCGATATTAGGGGCCTGAAACCCTGGATGGGATTTGGATAAGTTTGGGATGGACTTTTTCTATCACATCATACTAGCGTGGATTGGGTTAAAACCCCATCCCAATCCGAACAGAACCAATCTGCCGTAGACTTTAGCTGGCATGGATGAGATTGACAATCCGAGTCAAAGCTTGTTAGCTCACTCATCGTACTCGTCCCAGGCAAGAAGTGTCCGAATACGAGAGTCGTGTGTTTGTATGGGTACTCGGATACGCACGAACTTTTTTGAGATATTTTGCGAATCCCCTGTTTCGGATACTTCTTGCTCTGGACGAGTATCGTACTCGAGTATGTGCTCGGGTATGGAGGTTAGTGATGGGACAAACAAGGTACGGGTGGCCGAAGACATTTTCGCATGGGGCGGGAATATGTCGATATGTCCTCGGCCACCTGTACTCCTACCCATCTAATCACTAACCCCCATACCCGATAACTACTCTTGCGGCCAAGTTGGAGTTGCTCACCTGAGGCTGGTTATGATGGTCAAGCCAAATAGAGATAAGTATGGGGTAATTGATAAAGCACTAGACTCAGTACTATGCCATGGTTAACGATCAAACTCAAACCTGTGGGTCAAATAATCTGAGGAAGGAAAACATTGTGAAATCGGGCATGGCTTTTGAGTAATAGTGCTGAATCGAGCACTTCATCAACCACGTCACACTTATCCCTATTTGCCCGACAATCATTACTAGCCTTGGGTGCGCAACTTCAACTCGGCCGCGTGAGTAAGATTTTGACCTTTGAGCCGTTTTCAGTTACTCAAGCCTTCTTGACGGATGGTCCATGTCATTGGTTGCTCTATTGAACGAAAATGAACCCATACCGAACCCATCCAAATCCCGTTTAAGGCTTGATGACCCCGATTTGTCGGGGGTTTCATGGCCCGTCGATGCGAGGGACAAACTCTAGCAACACTATTGATAACCCTCTAGTTGTTCTGTTTCTCGCTGACCGGACATGCCACCTTGCCCCGAAATGGAGTTTTCCCTCAAAACTCTTAACACGGGTCATTATGAAGGTTTTGCGTTGCAACCAGACGCACCCTAAAATTGGATACGATCTTGTATTCTAAAGAGTTAGTGCAGATACGTGTCCTCCTCCATAAAAGCACGATAAATACCACTCCGTGGCTACCTCTTTGCCAATTCCCTCACCGTGCTGCTCTTCCCCCTTCTCCCCGAACTTTGCTGTCTCTGCTGAACTTTCTCGTTAGACAGGTGACGCAACACAATGCGACAAATTAGTACCTATACTATACTGTGCCTGGGCACTGTCTTTCACATCGGGTTTGCCAACGGCGCTCCACTGAGCCCGCAGTCCATAGAGACTGATTGTCTTGCTCTGAACATCGGATGTGATGGGAACAATCTTATTCCCAAAATCTGCAAGTCGCGTGAGTTCCAGCCAACATTGGAGAACTATTGGATATCGGGAACCGATAACTTCTTGCGAGACTATTCGAAGGACAATCAACTCACCTCTAGTTATCAGAGGGACGGCCTCTTCAAATCCCTAGCGAAGAAGTATCTTGGGGATGGTGCCAACCTGGACTGCTCGTTTCGTGGTGGAAATTTCTCGGCTAGAAAATGCAGGATTGCCTGTAGTGATGTTTTGAAAAATGTTAAGGATATCGAATTGGGAAGGAAGGTTTACTTCGCCCTGGCCGCTTCCGTTGGATTTTCGGAGGTTATGGGAGCCATGCATGTAAGTGGGCAATATTAACACACGCTGCCGGCCCTAACGTAACGCAATAGGACTCTTTCTCTCAAATCCCTGAGAGACTTACCTCTATGATTAGTCAAATTCCAGAGGCGGAATCTGGCCTCGCAGCATTAAGTGCTCAAGATCTTGTTCGCTCGGAGGCACAACTCTTCTTGGAAGTTCTCCGTCATGCCGTTGTCGCTGCTGCGCCATGGAATCCTGTTGAGAAGGTTTCGGAGAGAGCTGATGCCGGCCAGGCCCGGGCAATCAGAGATTATGAAAGTGCCATTCAAGTTTATGGGATGGTCGAGGGCGGGGATAACCCGTTCAAATGGGATAAACTGTTTGACCCTAGCTATGAAATAAGTATCTCCGATCTCGATTTACCACGCTCTGATGCTGCGGGCCGAGTTTTGGAGGATTCATCCACATCGACCGAAGGGTGGCATGGAAAGACCGTCGAGAGAGCGAAACATCTCGTGCTGGATTTTGGTGCACTCATCCGGTCAATTAATGCAGGCGAGCTCGATGTATCCAGGGAATCAGGATACTCGGTTCTCGAGGATCTTCTCAGCGGTATTGGGGATGCTATGATTTCGGGGGTGGACATATCAGCCAAAGTTCCTCGGCAAGTCGCAGAACGAGCCAAAACGGGCATTGCGAAGGCTGTCGAAGAAATCCTCAGGGGAAGAAGTGTTGGCTCCGATGGTAAGCAATTGAACCAATCCTCCTATTCTTATTTTCTAGTCACAGGGCAAATTTCTCGCCAATTCATAAAGTATCCGGAAATAGAGGTGCCAAGATTCTCGAATCTGGGCGTACTTGTCCCAGGCAAGAAGTATTCGAAAATATGAGTCGTGATTTTGTCTCTGGGCTCATGCAGGCGCGGACTTTTTGCCAAGTGCTAGGGCATGGACGTCAGTGACGAGACGGACGGGAGGGTGGGCGGGTGGCCTGGGGGAATATGTAAAGCAGCGTGATCTCTACTCACAAGATGCCCCCGCAAGACAATCCTGAGTGAGCGCTGCTTTACAGATTCTCACCCCATGCACAGATACGTCCTTGGACAACTGTGGCCTGTCCATCTCATCACTGACGTCTATACCCTGGTATTTTGCGAACCCCTATTTTCGAATACTTCTCGCTTGGGACAGGCAAAGTACCAATTTTTGGCATTTTTATGTCCGAATACTTTGTGAACCGGCGAGTAATTCTAACGCACAAATAATTTAGGAGCAACAAAACTTTCAAAGCTCATATCCTACGGAAACTACCTCCCCTTGAGCCACAAGCAAAATGTCTCTAAGCTGAGAAGCGCAGATCCAGTAGAGTAAGAATTCAGATCAGTTTTGGCCCCCCCTCCGACAATGCTGACCCCATCGCCTTGCAGGAGAATTGCCAAGAACATCTTCATGAGAATGCTCGACTTGAGCTTTGATGGAAATAAACTCTATATCTCTTGTACCAAGGATACCCAAAAGCGTAGCGACCCTCGAAAAGACACTCCCGGGCCAAGAAGCCTGTGTGACCGGGATAACACCGGGCCCCAGAATCTCAAGGCATGCGTTGAGGATTATGTTTGTTACATGTATAGATGGAGTGAGCGCAGTTTTGACCACATGTCCCGCAGCAAGGAGCCCAAGGGTATGGACAAATTGGATGAACCTCCGTTCAATATTACTGCCAAGGTCAGTTCCTCCATGTTCCCTCTCCGCTTGTCTATTAACAAAGCTCTCGCGCACAGGACATAATTACCTCTTCAGTCCTATCCCAGCTTCAAGGGCTTAAGCGTGGGGAAAGTGGAAACACATTGAGCAATATCCTCAAAACCACACCGGATGGCCTCAGCTCGCTCGCTGAGCCCTCCTTCCCAGGCATCTTCCATCTTCCGATCTGCTTCTCCCGCCATAACTGGAACACCCAGGTCACCGGTTGGAACACCCTCTGCGATACCAATCAGAACTGCCCAGCAAAGAATTTCCCATGCTTCTGCGGCTCCTGGGGACAGGACACCGAGTCTGTCTGGAAGGGAATGGGCGTGGGTCAAGATAAGAAGAGGAGCCACTACGTCGAGCAGTTGTGCCCACGTCAGATCTCTCGCAAGATCACTGACCCGTTGGAGAGATACATGGCTTACTGCGCTCTTGGCGTTCGATTTAACAGCTGCACTACTAGAGTCGGCGGTATCTTGGGTTTTCGTGGAAAGGATAAGTACTGTGTCCTTTTCAAGAGCGTCATGGAGCTTAAGGGATACGAATCTATCGAGGATATGGACCCCGAGATTAAGTTTGCCCTCACTTGCAAGGTTAAGAAGGGCGGGAAGGGCTGCTCTATGTACAACGAAATGTTCGAGAGCCTGTGGAAGTCGGCCGTTGACGTCGGGTACCTGGACCGTGAGAGTGTGCCAAAGAACCTCATCAGCCCCGCGGAATAAATAACCTTGTTGTTGTGAGTTGGCCACTGCGCGAGTCTAGTGTACTAGTGATTTGGATCAAAAAAAGTGTATTTAAATGGGGTGGGTGAAAAAGGTTTCACCGCCGTTTTGCTTGGAATGGCGAGTTCAGTGTTAGGTAAAGTTTTGAAGTTCAGAGATTTCTGTTTAGTTGGATGTCTCTTGTTTTTACTGGTGCTTTTACGAATTGGACGTTTAGAGGACAATAATAGACGGTACATGCAAAATGGAATTAACTGGTTTCTCTGACTATCTCGTTCCGCGAACCTTAGAATCCCAACCCGTAAATATCTTCTCGTTGCCCCATCACCCCAAACCCCTGTCCCTAGATCCCAAAAGTCACAAAATCCCACACACTCTCTCCTCGGTTCTGCCGTTCGGCGGTGGAGCACGACCAGCACCACTTGGGCCGCCTCCGGAAAGCCAACGGCAGACCTGTCCCCGCCCCCCGCATTACAGGCAATTGCTGCTTCCAGTCGGATGCGGGAACGCGCGGAAATGCAAGATCCCATGAACGGACAATCAAACGGGCCGAACCCGGTAACTGTACCGTATGTATGTATGTATGTAAGTATGTATGTATGTATGTATGTATGTATGTATGTATGTATGTATGTATGTATGTATGTATGTATGTATGTATGTATGTATGTATGTATGTATGTATGTACTCGGGTGTAAGGGTATTTGCGCGGTATGATACCGTAACACAAGTCCTGATCCAGCGTGTTGCTCGAGCGAGCAAGTCCTACCTCTCCTTTTTGGCTTTCACCAAAATTCTTGCCAGTTATCACTCGAGATCTCCAATCTGGTTTATGATAGTCCATGATACATACAAATGCCACATATCTATGATATTTGGAACACCCGACTTTTATCGATCCCCCTAGAACGGTACGGGGGGGTTGACAAAAGTCGGGTGCACTCCCAAAAAGAAGAGACATAGCCCTTGCAAGTTGTATCATAGGCAGACCCAACCGGATTGAGATGTTCGAGTGATGAGTGGTGAGGATGATTTGGTGACGTTCATTACTGGTATGATAATATCATATTATTATGTTTATTCATGCAACGTGACGGCACAAAAAAAGAGACACCACCCATTTGTGCATGTGGTCACTTGTCGGGGGCAGTAGCGGTACCGGTATGTATCATACCATACCGCCTGCGCGCACTCGGTAACCCTAAGATCGGGAAGCTGGTTAGGTACAAAAGAAACACAAACAAACAAGGGACTACGGCGGTCTGGATGCCGCCTGGCGGCCAACCCGCGGCCGCAGTAGATAGGCTAACCAAATGGTGACGGCAAAAAGGTCGAATCGGGAGCAACCGGCAACTCAACTTCTTCCGACTGCTAATCGAGGTATCATACGGAATACGATACTGAAACTAGTCTATTCGCACCCGCACTTTAGCATCCACCTAACTGACTGAAGGGTTTGTCATTGCTAGGGATGATGGGGAATCATTGGTCATAATGGAACCTGCCGACCAACATCGGGGCGCGTAGCGTGGTTACCCGGCCCAAAACACGAGTTTGAGGGCTGCCAGGCCTCGCAGTGGACATATCATACATACTTGTACTATGATAGTACATTCAAGCACAGTGCCGAGCCCGTGTGTCTTACTTATCCTATGGTAAGCTCTATCGTTTTTCCGGTGTTCTCGGCGGAGGGTATGATATTTGTAAATTATAAAAGCGAATCCCTCTTTCTCCGGAACAGGTGCTGCGGTGCTGCACAGATAGTACCATAGGGCGAAACGGGTTTTTCCTCACAAGTACTTGTACTCGAGTACAATGTACCCCTTTACTAGATGGTCACTCACAAAACATTTGCGAGAACAAGTACAACGCACACACACTCACCCTCACACACTCAGATCATCTCTGACACCCCTGACCCTATTGCGCAATGCCACTAAAGTCGCGTCATCCCATGTTACACACATTAAAGTCGCGTCTCCCCAACGAGCCTCCCCCCCACCATACATGTCTTTCCTCACTTTCTCTAACCACCATCACCCTTCAACATCGACAACTCGACAGCTCCACTTTTATTTTGTCATTCATACCCCTGCCGCATTATATGCGTTTTTAATGAATAATGTTTCGCTCTGACGAGAAGGCTAAGCGGCTTGCCAAGGAGTTGGAATCTCGTGAGTTTTTCTTTTCTTTTCTTTGTTCGTAGAAGGAGGCGTTCACTGATCTGTGTAGACAGCTTTGAAGAGAATGGTAACGAATATGAGGCGTCAGAATTTGGTAATTATCGGGGGTATTTTTTTTTCTTCCGCGTTTTATATTCTCACTTTATAACAGTAGTCATTTGCAGGTACGCAAAAAATAAGCGGGCAAAACTACAGAACTCAGATGCGCATCTTCGCTCAATAGTTAAGGACGCTCCGCCGATTTTTCGTGGCCTTGTGATGTCGGTTAACGGATATACAAACCCATCTTTGATAGACCTTCACCGGATTATTGTCCAGTACGGTGGGGTATTTCTACAGTACATGGATAAGAAGAGTAACATCACGCATATGATTGCGTCGAACCTTACGCTGAAAAAGAAGGTAGAGTTCTCACAATATAAAGTTGTCCGACCGGAGTGGATTGTGGATAGTGTCGCTGCTGGGGTGTTATTACCCTGGAGAGATTACCGGCTGTTGGATGATGTTAAGAATCAGACAAAATTGGGTTATCAGAGTCCTGGAAGTCCAGCTATTACGAAAAGGAATAGTTTAAGAGAACCCAGCTCTTACAAGCAGAGCTCTGCACTATCGCTCGAAAAACCAAAATCTAGGTTCGAGAGGGATGTTGTTATTCCTCCGTCCGACGAGCAAGAGTGGGATGATGATTTTTTTCCTTCATACCAACGTCCGCCTTCGAGCGGAAAGGAAGCATCTGATGCGAAGGTAGAGCGTAGGGTGTATGACAATGGGGTGGACCCGCCACCTTCGCATCAACCGAGTCCACCTGAAGGGGATGAAGGAGAATATATAGTGTCTCCTGTGGGATTGGTCAATTTTCCTTCTTCAAATCTTGAAAACTTTGTTGGTGGAGCTGATAACCTTAAATCGCCTAAACCAAAGTTAGGTAGACCGCCTTCACCTGCTGGGATTGTTAAGGGCAAACTAGCATACGAACCGGAGTGCATCATTGGCCGAAAGCGACATCCAAGTGGTGCCAAGCCTAAGAATCGGCGTGGGCAAATAAAATATCTAGTAAAATGGCGAGGATACTCTAATGAGGAGTCCACGTGGGAATTCGAAAGGGACTTAAAAGAAGATTTGGGGAAGAAAGAATTGGAAGAAATGGTGAATGACTTCAAAATTCTAGGAGCAAAGAAAACACCGGAACTTTTGAAACCAGAGTCTATAAGTTTTACTTCTGACTCTACAGATAATTCAGCTCTGTCTCAAAAGGAGAATCTCGGAAGCCATCATCCTCACCTTGGTCCTCAAGTAAAGGTTAGTGTTGAGATTCCGGACCAATCCCACTCAACATTGATGTCACCGAGAAGAAGCTGGAAGTTTGATCGTGTTGGTGGTGGTGATGGTGGTGATGGTGATGATGACACACAAAAGGATCCTTCGTTCATCAAAGAGACATTTATAGCGCCTCCATCACAAACCAGCTCTTTGCCGATGCCAAGCTCACCGCCCTTGGGTGGGCAGCGAATGATCGAGGAAGACTTGTCTAGCTTTGAAGATAATAATATTCCAATTGAACTAGACACCAAACAGTCAATGGGCTCTCCAGAGGAGGGTACTCCACGAGAATCAAACATTTCTGAGAACAGGTTACCATCGCCGCCCGTGAAGAAAGAACCATCCCCAATCACCAGGCCATCAAAGCGAACGCTAGACCGTGAAGAGGGCGAATCCCCGCTTGCGAAGAAAATACCCAATGAGAGGGTTATGACGGCCGAGGAATTCAACGCTACGCTGCTGGCAGATCCAAATGTCAGAGCGTCATCAGCCCTTGACCCTGGTTTTCTCGAAAAGTATTTCGACAACAGTCGGCTCCACCACCTCAGCAACTGTAAGGTTTTGTTCCCCGCATTGTTGTCAGGAAATGTTTGTTCATAGAATTGTAGGGAAAGCAGAACTCAGGGCAGAGATGCAAGCTCTCGCCGCCGCTAAATCTTCACAACATAAGTCGGTGGTCAAGGCTCGGCAGCGGCGGTATGTCCTACACGTTGACTTTGACTGTTTCTTTGCCGCTGTATCCACGCGTGATCGTCCCGACCTTAAGGGTGTACCTGTCGCTATCACCCATGCAAATTCTATAAATAGTACCAGTTCGGAAATTGCAAGTTGTAACTACGCCGCTCGTGCTTTCGGACTGAAGAATGGAATGTGGATGAAACAAGCAAAAGAACTATGCCCAAAACTGGTCTGTTTAAGTTACGACTTTGAAAAGTACGAGGAGGCGAGCAAGGCCTTTTACGGCGTTATTCTCTCGATAAACGGAGAGCGTGTTCAAGCACTCAGTGTCGACGAGGTTCTCCTCGATGTCAGTAATCTTGTCTGCGACATTGGCTTACATGGGGCAAAAGAGGAGGAGACAAAAGCGCTTGAGATCGCACAGACCATCCGGAACAGATGTCGGGAGGAAACCGGCGGATGCGAAGTATCCATTGGAATAGGCAAAAACATGCTCCTGGCGAAACTGGCGATGCGTAAGGCGAAGCCTGCGGGAATGTATATTGTCAGGGAGGAAGAGATCGACCAGTTTCTGGACGATACACGAGTTCGGGACTTGCCCGGTTTTGGTCACAACATTACTAAGAAGGTCGAGGAGCATTTCAAGGCTGATACAGTCCGTCTGGTTAAGGGAATAAGCAGGGAGAGGTTGAAAGTAGAGCTGGGTGAGAAGACGGGTGAGAAGTTGTGGAGGTATTGTCGGGGGATCGACGATACGCTTGTTGGTCAAGATGCTTCTGAGAGGAAAACTATCTCTGTTGACGTCAACTATGGCATTCGCTTTGTTACTCAGGACCAGGCAGATAAGTTCGTAATGGATGTTGCGGGATTGCTTCAGCGCAGGATGGAGAAGGAAAGAGTGAAGGCGAAAAAGCTATATCTGCAGGTCAAGAAGCGGGCCGCCGGTGCGCCAATGATGACTTCGAAGCACCTCGGACATGGGTCTTGCGATACAGTTAACAAAAGTGTTTCTCTAGGAGCCGCTACCTCGGAAAAGGAAATTATGGGGAAGGAGACAGTCGCGATGTTGAGGTCTTTTCGAATATCCCCCGGGGAACTCAGAGGTATTGGACTCAGTGCTGCAAATCTTGAAACTGCCAAGGCACACAGTAGTCAGACAAAACTCGATTTCTCAAAGAGAGCTGGTGAAGAGAGGAACGACAATCATGTTTTCCTTCCCCCGCCCCTTCCCCTACCTCCCCCACCTCCACCTCCTCCAGTGCAGAAACCCCGACTTGTACCCTATGTCAAGCCCAAACCCACCACACTTCTTGACTCCTTCGCGAAGATGGGACCAAGGAAGGAGCAGGTGCAGAAGCCGAAACCACCACAACCCCCAGCCCAAAGGCCCCAGCCACCGTCACCTCCACATAGTCCACCCATGTCACAGTTTCTCATACCCTCTCAGGTGGACCCTGACGTATTAGAGGAAATAAGACAGAGCATACGGGAGGAAGCTGCGCGCCAAAAGCGGGCTGGGGAAGAAGAGGCGGAGGCGCAGTTGCTTCGACAGCACGAAGGGCCAGGAGAAGAAACGGGCAAAGTGGACGACCTAGAGTTGGATCTTCTCCCGAACTCCCAAGTCGATGCCGAGGTATGGAAGGAAATGTCGAAGGAGGATAAAGCCCTTTATCTTGCTATGCAAGAGGAAGACCGCCAGCAGCAGCAGCAGCAACAACGCCCTCCCCCCCCTCCTCCTCCAGCAGCAGCACAACTCCTTCGTTCGGCGCCCCCACAAAGCCCACGCAAAAGCCGCCACCTCCCCTGGTCCAAAAAAGGCCCACCAACACCAACCAAACGCCGAAAAACAATGTCCGCACAACAACAGCAAAAAAGCCTTTTCCCCCCCGCTGCCAACCCGCCTTCTGCTGCCGCCCCTGTTCCCGCCGCGAAGAAAATCCTCGACGCAAATGGCATCGATGTTTCCTCTTGGCTCTTCACAACTGGCCAGGTCAACAAACCCCTCTTCGAAACGCTCGACGCGGAGACCCAGCAAGACGTAATCTCCGAAGCTCGAAAGCACCATACAGCACACCTAGCCCTGCAAGAGAAGTCCATGCGTGAAGCCGCCGCGCTGCAGCAGCGTCTCGCAAATGCAACCGTTCTTCCCCCGCTGGATCGCCAGCGCTACCTTGGCCCTGAGCGCATTCCCGTGGGGAATATCACTGAGATCAGGAGTATGATGGAGGGGTGGTTCGCGGCGGCAAAAGGTGGGCAGCCGGACAGGAAGGATGTAGATCTTGTTCGGGGCTTCCTAAAGAGGCTCGTTGTCGTCGAGCTGAATATGGAGAAGGCTAGTACTGCTTGTAGGATTTTTAGGAGGATTGTCGAGGAGGGGTTTCGGGAGGAGGAGGACGGGGTTGGGGAGGAGGTGGTGGATGAGGGATGGAGAGGCGTGGTCGGGGAGTTGATTGATGCCGTTCAGGAGGGGGTGAGGGAGAGGGGGTATGGGCCGTTGGATATTTAGTTGTTTTTTCTTCTTTTTCTTCTTGTCTTTTCCACCATTTCTCTGTAGATGTCTTGACTTATCCCACGTAGATGTCTCAAGTACAACGAAAGCACAATATCCGACCTCCCATCAAATAAAATATATTTCCTCACCGCCACAATCCAGACCGTGCACCGCCAAAGCACCCCAATCAATACCACCTATAAGACAGATTATTTACGATTGTACGATAAAACTGGCGTGAACAGGACTTGAATGCCGTATGGAGCCTCATAATTATTACGAAAAGGTATACTAATAATATTCCGGGAATGGGATACCTCCCACCAACACATGGCTTCGAGGGTTCAGCAAAAATCCCACGCGTTTGTATGCAGGCTTTTGGTAATACTCTTTGTGAGAGTTTGGTGGACTCTCAAGGGCGTTTGGGTTGGGCAAATTTCTGGGTGGGGCGGGGTGTCGAACGAGACGTTTTATTTGATCTGGTTCTTATACCTTTTACCCTTCCGTTGATTATTGCACTACGGAAATGTCTGCATTGGTATGGTATAATACGAAGGGGAACCGGTGACTTTTTTTCTTCACACGGATTTCCTTCCTTCCTTCCTTCCGTTTCTATTCCTTTTTCACTCATTACCTCACCCTCAACATAATCACTTTGGCTCTTGTTATCGGCTTTATGACACTGCACTTTACTCTAAACTGTGCACACCATACTCATTAAACACAATTGCCTTCGCTTTCTCGGGCCCTTCCGCTTCTGCGTGCGAAACCTTTGGTCCGATCATACTTCCTCCGTTCTCAACGATACATCCCACAGATTCTCGAGTGATAACACATGATACCATTCCAACAGTTATGAAACCTATTCCTCCTCAACCTGCACCTCGGCCATTTTCCCAGCGAGACACTTTCCCAGCAATCCCTCTACCCTCTTGTTCCCCGCAATAACGTCTGCACACTCCCCATTCCTAAGATTCACAATCATCACCCCGACATTCTCCAAATCCCTCCCGTCAAGTTTATCCACAACCTCCCATTCCTTGTCCCCCCACTCCTGCCAAAGCTCCCCCGCTTCGGAGCCCTTTGCCAATAGAGCCAACCCCAGCAGCCCTTCGCTGCGAACAACAACCCACTTGTCCTGCAGAACCATGTCCCACAGAGGACGTGCCAGACCGAGATGGTAGGCGGTAGGTGGATCTTCAGGCAATGAGGAGAGGCAGCGGAGGATGCTGACAATCATGCGGGCGATTTCGGTTTTTGTGGGAAGTTCTTCTGCCTGCGTGTATGTTTGTAGTAATTTCTCCAGACAGGTTATTTCTCCAGGCTCGAGGGGGGAGGTGATTTTCTTGCAATTCTCTACGCAATCAACACACAATAGTCGCGCCAGTCCGACAGCGGAATACCAAACCTGACCGACGCCCACGCCTTCCATCCCTACTGCTGCTAGGATGGCATCGAGCGCGCCAGCATCGACGAGAATGGCCTTCTCGCTCTTTGGTACGGAAAAGTTCCTGAGGACGCCTATTGCGCTGTGCAGGAGGGAGAGGTATATCCCACCTTTCCCAGCGCCGGCGCTATCCAGTTTTACTTCTGCTGGGAGGGATTCGAGATCTTTCTTGCTCTGTTCATACCCCTCCACTGCACGGTGAATCACTGAAAATAGTGTCTTGTGGAGCGCGTAAGTATGTATCAGCTCCCGACATACTTCTGTGGACTGCGTTACGTTTCCGAAGACTAGGCATGCGGCAATTACTTTGTCGTAGCGGTGTGGTTCGTTGCTCGCGGAGAGCCAGGTGAGGATTTTGGCAATGGGTGCGGACGAGAGTGGGTATGTGGCCAGGAACGTGGGTTTCCAGGAAATGTCAGCTATATTGTCCATCAGTGGGGACTTGGCAGAGAAGAGGCGTTTGCGGTCAGTTATGTCGAGGGCTGGGTCGAAGAGGAGAGAGTGGGTCATTTCGAAGACTTGGAGGAAGAGGGGGAATTGATTTTGCTCTAGGATGGCGAGTTGCAGGGGTGAGTGGGTGAGTAGAGTGGTTAGGATTGTGAGGAGGAGGATGCGGTCATCTATGGGGGTGACTTCAGTGGAAAGTTTTGAGAGGAGGGGTCTGATGCATGTCGGGGGGGTGACTTGTTTCGCGGTGTCTATTGATTGTGTTAATGATTAAGAATGGCGGGACGGACGGATGGAGGGACCATGCGGTACTAAGAGCTCTAAGACTCGGAGGGAAACTTGAATATCTACTGAACCATCACCTCTGGTGCCGACTAGTTCCATGAGCACCTCTACTCCGCCCGCTTCAATAACCTTCAGCTGTGCAACCTCTCCTCAAGGGTTAGAGCCTGTCTCAGTCTTTCTATCAGTCAAAGGGGTAAGTTACCATTATCAAGAGTAAGATTTTGCAATGTCGCTGTGGCAAACATAGACAAGTCCTCGCTGCTAACAAGAGAAAGGACAGTCTTGAGAGCAGTTGGGTGGTCTATCAACCTCTGCCGGTTTCCGTCTGTTCACCGCCATTGTCTCTCAGCACCCTCACACATACACGGCAGCGCCAGAAGCACCCAAGTCCATACCATTATCAGCAATCGAATTTGCAATAACCCGAAATATCTGTCGGCCGAGCAGAAATTCAACCTCTTTGTCCAGCTGATCCAGGAAGAATCCCAAAATCCCGCTGTCGCCCAATATCTGCCTCCACTCGGCTACCACACCATGACGGTTAGCCCCCCCACCCATATAAAACGTCTTCCTTGGTAATTTTGAGAAAGCCGGCAGGGTGAGCTTACCCTGCCGACAAGCATCACCACACTTCTCAGCCCCTTTCACAAACCCATTCCCCCCTTCAGCTTTCAACCTCTCCAATATCGAGACGATGACAGCAACGTCGTTTCTCGTGTCCTCCAATAAGGTATTTATTGTATCGACTGTGCTCATCTTGCCGGATTCCACTCTACCGCTCGTGGATTTCTTATTCCGAGGCGAGGTTGAGGTTTTGTTAGACTATTACTTGCTGGTGCACAAGTTTTGTCTGGGCTGTAACTTAGCGGGGAATCATCATCTAGATTTGCGCGCACGGACCGCTTATGGGGTGTGAGGCTCGGCGGGAATGGCGGGACTTGCCGGTTCCCCACATTTGACGATTAGAGAAGACTATCACAGCCTGTATCAACTGGGGGTGATCAATGGCACAGGCTCGCATTGGAGTAGCAGTTCCACATTTTTCTTTCATCCGCCAGTGATACCGGCTCCGCACGAGACGAATAATCGACCAGGGCGTGTTGGCTGGGAACCGAGCCGAATAAGGAGCAACCAAATGAAAGTAAGTTTGAGGGCATGAGCTGTGTGGGGAAGGGAGGCATTTGCTTCCCCGCATTAGCTGTGCAGTGCGCTATGAGGTCTTTAATGATCGTTAGGCGATCCGTGGAGGCAGTCCCTGCGGTCCAGCGTTCAACTATCTGTAAATCATCGGCATCTCGAAGTGCTACTACGATTCCAGTTGTAGACTATTTCGTCAATTGTCTAATGGGTTAATAAGGACTCATTTTGTGCCGTCGATTGAGCAAATCTTACACGACTGGAGGCCGTATTTATCCTAACAGTTAGAAGCCCTAGAAGCCTCCCTATATATGTTCAGAATGTAGCTTAGTCTAAGCCTTTAAATAGCCCCTAATGGCGGTAATCTACGTCGAAAATGTCCGTGAGGGAAGTAGGGGTAAAGCTTGCTCAAGCGCGCTACCCAATTTTATCACTCCTTCGCAGTGACCTTATCCCGAACAACTCTTGATACTTCCTCCTCAACCTTCTTATCCCCACCAATCATATCAATCCACAATCCCCCAACGACATCGCTCTCCAAGAGCCTAACCGCTACGTCGGCCACATCCCCCCTCGCAACTTCTCCAGTAGCTTTACACCTCCCCAGGGATACCAACCCGGTCGCTGGGTCATCACTTAACCTCCCGGGCCTGAGGCAGATATCCCTAATCCCCCACTTCCTCCCAACCTCGTATAGATACTCATCAGCGGCAGTCTTGGCCTCACAATATGCCCCAATAGTATCCCAGCCGCCCTTATAAGTTTCAACACCACTCTCATCCCACCAACTTGCCGACACCCTTCTCGCGACCGAAGCTGACACCATTAAAAATGTATCGACGGACGGAGTCTCCACTGCTGCATCGATGTACTTCTTCGCGGCGATCTCGTCAACGGCTTTGGTCCTTTGAGGACCACCTTTACCCCCAGCACCGGCGGACCAGACGACCCAATTGATGTTCTCCATCTCTTTTCGAATGCTGGATGGAGTGGATTCTTCCAGGGAGGAGACTAGCGGGGCAACGTTTCTCTGGAGAGATTCAACCATAGAGGATTGGGATGGGTCACGGATGACAGAGGTGATTTGGTGCCCTTTCTGCGCCAGGATTTTAGAGATTATTTGGGCGATTTTACCGTGCCCTGGGAGTGGGGTTGGTTAATTCATGAGAGAACGTCGGGCGGGAGAGGGGGGGCGTTCAATGTAGATTACCTCCTAGAACTAAGACGTTCACCATGACGAATTGAATTTCTGTCGAATCGACGGATTTTCTGTCCCTTTTTAGGGATGTGATCTTAGAGTACAAGAGGCTTTTGCTATTGCGGGGAGTTTGTAGAGAGGCTTTTGTCTCGGGGATGTTGGATATTGGTGATTCCCAAGAGTGCTGACACCATAATAGCCCCACCTAAGGATCCCGGGAGATCGGACCCACACTTTTCCTCCCTTAGAACCGACCACAGACTGCTGCGGCGAGTGACACGGATGAGTACAAGTATTGCACTCCGCCGAACAACTCTCAAAACTGCTTCGAATGAATCGAAACAAATAAGAAATCACCTCTCTTCTTCTTCTTTAATGGTGCATGGCATGGGAAGCTTAGAAATTAACAATTGGAGGCCCTATTTGGGAGAGGTGTTTTTATCCTCCTACCCGATGATAGGGCAGCTCAAACAACAGACGGTTCAAACCCGGTTTTAGCAGGTAGGCTAACTTATAATACCGCCCGGCCTGGGCAACTCAAGGGAGGTATGATAGATATACCTGACATATAAATGCTGAACTGTTGTCATTAAAAGTTCCTCTTAGTCTAACCCCCTTGTGAGGAGTGCCCCGACAAATTCTCTTCTCGAGTATTTGCAGCAGTCAACTCTTGGAACGAGGGATTGTCGGCCCCGCTGCCAAGCTGAAGACACATTTTTTACCCGTTGGGCCACACTTTTGTGGCTAAACTGTAAGGCGAACATACTCGAGTAAGCTCACTTTGTACGACCGAGGTAGAGGAAAGTATGGTGAATGTGGCTAACAGAATATCGTTGTGCTTGGCAGCCAAGACTTCGTCATACTGTTTCCCACCCCATTGTAAAATTTAAGGCGTACAATGCTCCTCCTTGCGGATATATATTGATATACCATCCCACTGTTGACCCACAGCATTTGCACTTGGATTCCACCCCCGCACCCCCCCCCCCGCAGCCTTCAAGACACACTTCAAAGCACACTCAACTACCGGCCAGGCCTTTTGCTTAATTTCGCCATGTCAATGAGTCCCATGGTTAATCTCTCATCAAAGTACAAAGAGTCAGACCAATGCTCCCTGCTGTCGAAATTTTGCCCCTTGAGCCCGATACTAACCCCTGTTTACTAGATTCATGTTTGATGGGACCGTCACATTGTTCGTCGGGCGAGATCGCAAAAAAATGGAGATGCATAAAAAACTCCTTGCAAGCATATCCCCAGAGCTTGACAAGCACGTCAACAACAACATGAAAGAGGGCATCGAGGGCACCATACATTTCCCGGAAGAGGGGGAAGGTATGGTCACACTTTTTACCGAATGGGCGTACACTGGAGAATATGCCATCGTGGACAATACACCGCCTCCCCATGCGGGGATCCAGACACAAGTAAAAGTGAATCTATGGCCTAAACTTCGCATGCACCTTGAACTCTACGTCTTCTCAGACAAATTTAACATACCCACCTTAAGACTACTCGCAAAGTCAAAATTCTCCCTAGCAATCAACACGGTCGACGTAACAGACCAGGTTGATGCGACCAGCCTGATTTCGATGATAGAGTATGTCTATGACAACCTCCCAGACTCAGACCCGATTCCAAAATTCCTCGCCCGATTTGCTTCTTGGAAATGGGTGTTTCTACGTGGGAGAGATGAATTTATTCGACTTATGTCGACTCAGCCGGAGTTCATGAAGGAATTGATTGTGAATTTGGCAGGCTTAGGATCCAGGCCATCCCTTTCTTGACGACAAGGGTCTGAGTATTGTGACTGCGAGTTATTGATCTCCATTTCTTTGATAATAAAGACACCTTGTACTCTCTCTTGCGGTGAAGGGTGGCGGGGTATACCCTCTTGCTCCCAGGAGGCTGGGCTAAATTGAGAGGATTTGTCGTGACGGTTATTTCTCTTTTTTTTTCTTTGGTGTCTACTAGTGGTGTTTTCCTTTTCTGCCTGCTTTTTTTATTTTGGGGGGATGTGCGGCTGGTTCCACACCAGGGGGGGGGGCTGTAGGATTGGAAGACACTGGACAAGGTTGGGATGCGTTTCTTTATGAGTTCCTTGGGCCTTTATGCCACAACTTAGGTTGAATGCAACGGATGATCCCCGGTCTTGTGCCTAAATCAATCCACTGACTTGACTCTTTCTTGTGGCAAGTCGGCGACATCACTGCTATAATTCACACAAGCGCAAGAATTGACCCCGCCTCCACAAAGCGTACGCCTCCAGCCAACCATATAGCAGCGGAAATATCTCTCATCTCATCCTCTGCCTTTGTACATCCTCAGCCGGTTCCTGAACCCAAAAACCCCAATATTCCAAATCGAGAAGCCATGCCGTAACTAAAGGTGCCCCCACAAAACTGCATTTTTCCAACTTGAAGCTTTGCACCACATAATGCCCACCTACCAGAAACAGTACGCTCTATTTTGTCTTTCGCGCGGAAAAGGAGCCCAATTCTTGGTGTCACACTATACCGTCTGACTCCCCTGCCCCCCAATGATAAGTTAAGCATCCCTTCTAGACCCGAACTGCATTTCGCCTCAACCTGGTTTGATAACGAACCTCAACCTCGATGAACACCATCCCTCAAGGCTACGCAGTGCGCCGTAGCGAGTAAATGAACAAAACCAAGGACTGTGCTGGGATGGGCCAAATTGCTGACCTCTGGCATGCCGAGCGTTGTAGGTTTTTGGTGAACCTTTACCAACCACGGTTCTAGGACTAGGCAATTGCAGACCTCTGACCCGCCGAGTGTTGTAATAGTGGCAGAATCAACATCAAGGCAACTTTTCAAACTAACAAAGTGTTTGGGGGCCATTATTTTGAATTTGAAACCATGATTTGGTGATTTTGAAGTCACATGCTAAACCCTAAAATTGTGAAAGACTCCAATCATGATTTCGAAATCAGATGTCCCCCAAACACCAAATGATCTGGATTACAGAATCATAAAAAGTATTTCTAAATCGCCACTTTTAGGGGAAAAAACTGTGATTTACCTCTATTTCTTTTGGCTCTCTCAGTATTTGGTCTTTTAATTCTACATACATGTAAAACATCATCAAACAATTCCCTCAAACTACGACCATTCCTATTTAGGCCATACAATAATTGACATAGTTATACTGTAGAAATATTTTCTTGAAAACCTTTATTCCCCCGATAATCTATAACGAACACTACAATCACTCTAATAATCCACCATATCTTCCATATCATATGACCCGCTCCCGGACCTTCCCTCAAGATGACCATCAAGGGTCTACCCTTGCAATACACTACACTCCGGCTAAGGCAGGGAGGTGCAATGGGAAAAATACTGTAAAGGAAATTAGTAAGAATAGCAGTATCCAAATGAACAGCGATCAAATAGCATACCTGTCAGCTTAGCTGTGTCCCACCAATCCACACCTTATATCAGTGTAAGGGTTTCTTCGTAGTCGATAAGTCCATTTTGAAAGAGGCAAATATCCGTAAGCACGTCACTAGGGTGAGCTATGTCGTTTCCTTTGTGAATTGCTGACTGATTACCCACCCCTCCTAGCCTTTCCTTGCGCCGGAATAAAGCTAAAAATCGCATCTGAATACCGACGGCTGCACTCTGTAGAGGATGCAGCATGGTAACCCTCTACCGTAGTGTAACACCCTTGCATCCTCCCCTAACTGCTTTGTCTCCTCCCGTGACTGTCTTATCTCCTCCTCCAAGCCAGCCTTCCAATGGGTCGTGACCTTTCAACCCGGGTTCTCCGTTGGGTTCCCCGGGTCCGCTGTGTTGCGGCACGGAACCCACCCCATTGGTTGCGGTGGCTTCCGATAACCCCGGCGGATATTGTGAATGGCTGTATTTGCCAAAGCGTCCTTTTCGGGTATTGGCAGTAAGGAAATCTAATGATCCAGGATGCAACTGAGCACAATATTAGTGTATGCGGGAAGTGGTCGCTGTTAGGATCTCTAAGGGGAGTGAGTTCTCACCCATCCTCGGCCTTCTCCACACAACGGAAAACAAGCTCAAATAAGCCTGCAGAAAGGAGGGCAGAGTGGTAGGGGGAGAATGAGAGCTATTTCCGACGGTAGAGATGGATACTTGATGGGTTCAAAGTATCACTGGCACGAGTGCAGAAATTCTCATAAACGTAGAGACTTCATTCCCCTGCCCCCAGAGGTGTTCTCTTCTTCCATTCCCCCTCTACCAGTTATCTCTAAACTAACTATATGAAAGGGGTATTCCCCTTACCCATAGTACTCCCAGTACTGATGACGAAACTTCCTCCCTATACGTGTAGAAACACGTAACTCCATGCTGTGCCTCTATTCTCCCCTAACAATACCATACGGAGATAGCCCCTAAATATTGTATATTTTACCAGCAATGGGGGTTCGGTAGCGCAGGCAGAAGCATGGTAGCATGGAATTTGGAATGGTGACTACCTTATTCATTCCCTCATTCCCTAACTCCTGCTAGCGGAACACCAGTCCCTAGTAAAATATACAATACTTAGGGGCTATCTCCGTAAACTCCCGATAAATCCACCATCGTTAATCTGAGCAACCTGAGACAAAATAAGCCATAGTTTTTCCAGACGCAGTATAGCCTAGGTGAGCTGACCTTGCTATATCTCATTAACTGGTATTCGCAACTCTATCAACCTACTTGACTAAGCTTGTTGTGGCTTAGTCTAGCAATTCCTGCTGCGTAAACCCCCCTATAAGCGCGCCAAGTTCCCGATCCCCGATGGTGGGGAGTTTACGGTAGCTTTCTGAATTCAGGTTTCCAACCGTCCAGTCCGTCCGTCTTTTGGTCCGGACAGGACAAGCTGCGGTAGATGGGAGTATGTCCGGGACGGACGGGCATCGTGGCGTCCAGACCACTACCCGGGGCGGACGGCCGGGCCCTGTAGAAAATGGCCGGAAGATCAGCGATGGACACGATCAAGCTTGAGCATAAATTGTGCTCGAGCACACCCAGATTTTGTGATCGACCATGATCGTGTCCATCACTAATACCGATGGAGAAAGCGTTCGTCTGACAATGGATATTTATTTGGGAAGGACAGAAGAGAGGAAAAAAGAGGCGAAACTGAGATAGAGAATAAACGAGTTTTAGCGGAAAAAGAAAATGTTTGATAAAAAGATAAATGGGTTAAATTAAATTCAGCCAAGGGAAGCAATCAGGAGCAAGGCAAGTCAAGAACGTTTAGCCTTATTACCAATAGAGACAGAGTTTTCCAGATAATATGTTTGATGAGGAAGGAAGCGAGAGGAAAATGAGCGAGAGAAGGACCGCTCTCATGGCATTTAGAAGGGGTTTGTTCGCTGAGTGGTATCATCAGGATAGGTATGAATAGGTGTACGAGTACTTTACAGCACAGTACTACAGAACTCCACAAGTAAGCAGTGGTCTACGGCTTAAAGTTATTCAAAAGTTGAGTTGAGCAGCAACGGATCACCTAAGAGATCGTTCTCACGTGAGCGGGATTTTTGGTGGTCGCGGCCTATTCCAAGACACAGCTTATTTACGAAATTCTACAGTACTGTACAAGTACTCGGAAGCCTTAAGACAGGCCCACCAATTGTTCATGTTTCTTTAACATTTGCTGCTTTCTTTGAGATGTTTGCTAATTATAGCTTAAGAAGAGTTCAAGCGTAAGGATCCGAAAATTCAGTGCCAGTTCGCTGACTTGAAGAGAGGACCGGAAACCATGGCCGATGACGATTGGGCGAACTTACCTGAAGTGGGAGGTCTTATGAGGAGGAGTAGGATGGCGATACAGGCCATATGATTGATGTTCAATCCCACCCTAGAGTCGGTATTTGTCAATTATTCCGGTTCACAGTTTGAGACGCCTGTCCAGGTTTAAGGCACCTATACTGTTTCTACCGATGCAGTGGATGTGACTATTGGTCTATTACAAACTTTGGAGAGATTGGGAACACGAAAACAATGGTGCTGGTGGTAAGGCTAAATATATCTGCGGGGGGGTTCCAGTGACATGCACATTGTTCCAAAAGGCTACTTCACCCTGCTCAACTGGAGGACCACACAAACTGTAGAGTGGGTCGGCGATATTGAGTGTGTCGCGGAGCTATTACAGAGAGTATCATAAGACGAATACCAAAAACATGGGCCTGGTGGGACCGCAGCCGCCCGTCTTGAGGAAGTAGCTGGTATAATGGTCCAAGCCTGAACTCCTATTGCCCAAGGCTTTGAACATTGCCTAAATACCAAAGAGGAATGGTTGGAAAAATGCGCCTAAACAACCAAACACCAAAGTTATAGTAGCAGACCCGGTCCGACACAACCCCAAATCCGTTAAGCTATTGTTGGAGGCAACGGAACTTTAAACAAAACTATCGGTAAAGAAAAGAGTCTTCTGCGAAGCTCGCGACATCCTCCCTCATTCAGTTGTCCCCTATAAAGAAGTCAAAACTCGAGGAAGACCCAGCAGCCACTAAAATCCTCCTTGCTAGAGCTGCCCAACTGGCCACCCTGAGCATAGAACTCTGGTTGACCCTAGCAGTCCTAGAAACCTTCAAAAACTTACAATTGCTCCTCAACAATACCCACAAGGCCATTCCAACAAGTCCAGAAAACTGGGTCGCTACAGCAAGGCTCTAAGGTCAGCAAGGCAACGCCATGAAGCAACCTGCCCAAGCCCTCTCCTGAGTAGAAGCAGTGCTCACTCGTGAAGACTGGATTAAAGAAGCCGAAAAGTGCGAACAGGGCGCCGTCGAGATCTGCCAAGCTATCATCCTGGAAACCCCTGGCTGGAAACTGGAAGACAGCGACAGGAAGATCTGGATGGGGGATGCTCAAGCTTCTACCTCTAGAGCAAAGTACGAAACTGCTAAGGCGATATGTATACACCACCACTTTAAGTGTATTGCGGGTGAAAAAGAGCATCTGGCGCGGCTGCGGACCTTTAAAAAAATCTACGGCGCGAAAGAAGCTCACTGGAACGTCCTCGGACAGGTAGTTGAAGCCCACAGAGTGAAGTTTTATACCTGATGCTCGTCAAAGAGAAACGGCAAGCAGGTATTACAGGCGCAAGAATCGTCCTTGGAAAAGCGTTCGGCCAGGGCCACAACAGCGAAGACAAGCGGCTTGCTGCTTTCAAGGTTGAAGCAGAAAACACCCAGCATGCCGCAGCCCGGGAACTCCTTGCTGCCGCGCGATACGAAGAGGGCACAGATAGGGATGGGTCAAATCAGTTGTCTTCAAGAGCCAGCAGGGAACACCGATGCGGTTCTAGATTTGATAAACCATGGCTTGCAGCTTTACCCCAAGGCAGACAAACTCTGGATGAAGAATAGGATATATGAAGTCAAGGGCCGACTCCCCTCCGTACAGGTGACATACAACCCCGGTACGAAGGCATATCCCACCAGCGTTCCGCTCTGGCTTCTCCTCTCTTGGCTTGAGAAAGACGCTGGCATCCTTTTCCGCACCCACTTCGCAGTGCTCAAATCCTGTAACTCAGGTACGAGCAGCTCGCGAACTCCCAGGCCAAGACCTTTATGGACTAAGCCCTGCAAGAATGCACACACTCCTACCTCCTCCTCTATGCAGAGTCGTTCTGGTACCTCGAACACTGCACGCATTGAGAAAGTCAGTAACAACCCTATACTGTTCGAAAGAAATATTGGCAGGCCCGGACTACGGCGATACGTGGGTGTGGTGCCGGAAGATACTGAGCGTGCACCGGACTGAAGCGATGCAGGGCGACATGCTCAATAAGTTGTATATTACCACGTCATGGCATAGAGAGGTGTCGCAAAACAGAAGCGAAAAACACCATGGGAGTGGGAAGGAAAGGGGATAACTGTTAAAAATTCCATACTCTAAGACATTCTGTCTATTTTTAAATGTTGAAAACTAGCCGATTTGAGTAATAGTGTTCAGATTACCGAAAAATCGATAAGACTGGACATAGCCATGACAGAAACATGAGAGTCCTCGTAGATTTACTCGGAATTCCTCAAATAGGCTAGTTTTCAACATTTAAACCCGTCTCAGCTGCCGAGGGGACGGTCTAGAGTCATGGCGGGTGGTATGTCGTGAGAGGGGTTATGCCGAGGCGTACGCTCGAGTACTAAGAAACACACGTCAGCACCCATGATTGGATCTTGAGGAAGACATTCTCAATTACTCTCCCAGAATTTACTTGTAACAGCAACATCTCAGTCCCTAAAACAAAAATGTGGATTTGGGGTTCTGTGGGTCAGCCTGGTACGACATCCTGATCAGTACTTGCGATACACCATCCCCGTACCTAGGGTCCCAACATACCTGCCCCGCCACAGCGACATATCGTACCATCCGTCACGACTCTACCCCACTCTTAACTATCTCGCTGTTCGCCTACCCGTAGGGGATAGAGTTGTGATGGGCGGTACTATACTTGGGCGCGAATTGAAAATTGGAACGGAGTGACATTGGTGTCCATGTTCCACCTCTCAGGAAAATTGTAAACACAAGTCGTGGTGACCGGGCAATACTGTTTGGGGCTCGGAAAAGACAACGGTTGTCTGAATGCCAGCTAACCCTGAAAAGGAGCTCTCCCAGAGACACGTCACGTCGTATGATATACTTCTTGCACCGACACACCCAACTTACTGTAATTCCAAAATAGGTCAGATCTGGTGTGCAACCTGTTATGTTAAGCCACGATGCACATCAACGAAAACTCACAGCAAAAACCCGACACCCATAATCCCATAACTCGCTACGGGCACGGCTGCGATGGACAAACCGGTCATAAGCACCGGCATTTCATGGGGGTCCCACATCGACCGATTTTGATCAATTTCGTCAGTTCTGTGGTGTACAGTACTGTGCAGTCGCACCTCGTTATAATGGAGGCTCTTAAAGCAGAAGCGTCGCTATTACGAATGACCCCTCCCGGAGCTTGCACCCCCGCTCCCATATAAACAGTCCTCTTTATAACGAACGGAAAATCCTGAACACTTGGCGTTCCTCATAACTAGGTGTATACCATACCGAAAACGCTAAAACGGTGGAAACTGGAATCCGGGAGAAAAAGAAGAAAATGCGGTCTTTTGCAGGTTTCAGTTTTGGTTTTTGGAGGAAGTTAGGTGGAATCTGTACCCCCAAGATGTTAGTATGATATGACACAACACTCTTAGTCATAATAGGACTGTGGATCCTGAGCACACGGCTATCCACTGTATTGGACAGTACTAGCTACTACCCGAGTATGATGCTATACCTGTAAACGTGCAATTGCCACAGGATTCGAAGAGAAGAGAAATAGCGGCTATTCAAAGAAGCACAGTGGTCGTCGAGTTCTGCAAATGCTGCGAACTTCTAGATGAGATATTGATGTTAAAAAACATTGCGCTTTTGTGCTAGGACTCGGACTCGATGAGTTGGCCAGGTGAAATAATTTTACGCCCCGATGCCAAGAAATTAAGTAAGAGTGATATACCATGACCCCAACTATACCAAAGTGGGGAAAGTTAAAGTGAAAAATATGCTCGAGAAATGAAAAAATGGAAGAAAATAAATAGAGCAAGACTCAATCCACACTCATTCAAAGCATTAATTGCCTGCCAAGGTAAGTAATAATTTGTATCATCACCTATCACTCGGTCTTTGACCTACCTGGCAGCAGGGGTGGATTTTAGTTGTCCGACACCGTACCTCTCACACATTATCGTGCATTAAGCCAGACTGCGATACCATCCATCTTAAAAGCCACTCGGTGACAAGCACCGCCAAACCAAAGCCCCACCCACGGCTTTGACTTGGAATATTTCCTCTATCCCCCAGAGCGCCCTAAGTTGGTGATACTCACTCCTTGAGTTTACCTCCCGCTTCCAACAGTCCTCGGAGAACGACTACTTCCGGAATTCCATTACCCCGGCACGTCCCCCCTCTGAGCTCGTATTCGAGTGGTGAAGATTCAATCAAAAATAAGGATGAGGGGGTACAATTAGTTTGCGCTCAGCTTTGTTTTTGAGATCATGCCTTCGTATCCTGAGAATTTTAGGCGGATCCTCTTGACCCCGAGGGCTTTTACCGATAGTGTTAGCGTTGAACAGGTCGCCGGTCGCATGCCAAAGACTACGCGATCACTCCCGCACCCAGATCTGTTGGACCACAAGGTGGAGGAACTTCAATATTTATCCAATAATCGTTTAATGTGTTTCAATCTTTGATTGACTGTTCGCTTTGATATCCGGTGGCTGATAGAGTCGGTGGTCAGAAGACGTGAGAGCCCAACCTCCGTCGCAATTCTAGTGCCGGGAAGTGGGTCGCTACTGGCATGTTCACTCAAATCTCACTTATATCACAAGGTAGGAACCGCTAATACTGGTGTAGCAGCGGGGGTTACCGGCCTGTAAATACTCAATAAACCACAACGCTCACGCTCACCCGTAGAGAATCAGCGGAAGCTGACACAATCTGGGAGGGTGCCGATCAACCTCTTTCCCCAAAAGGCAGAAAGAGAATGGTTTGATTGTACTGAATGACTTTATCAAAGGTTACAGGGAGCTCCACCTTCGCGATCAGAAGTACCTGTGGTCCTCTGCCTCGTTGGAATTAATTTCAACCAGCGTTCAGGTGGTGGTTGAAGTAATCAAAATTTTGCCGTCCAACAGCACGAGATGCTACGTCTATATCATTTCTGAGCAGCTTGCAGGCACCTAGTAATACAAAAAGGAAAATTTACGAGTCCAAATCCTAGACAGTTCCACATCTTATCCGCTTCTCGGTCCGATCGTCAGTCACCTTTGAATAGAAATATGCAATGCATCAATCTCCTGCCCACAACCCAGCACGCTATAGAAGTTTGTTTTTATGAACAAGAGATTCGTAAAATAACACCTCTATAATTCATACAATTTACAATACCTAGCCACTAACGCCAGGGAGACGGGTGATTCTATGCTCCCTTGCCCATTCAACAACCTTGTTAAAGTTCCAACACTGGTGAACGACATCCCACTCGCTCTCATTTGCCTTTTTCCAGTAATGCATAGCGATATCCGCCTTGCAAGTGAGCACTTCTCTGAGAAATTCAATGCAATTGTCTTTGAAGCTCGAAAAAGCAAATCAGCCTTGGCCTCTTCTAACAGGAAAAAAATAAAAAAGAATATGGAGGAACAAACCAAGACGTGTTCCAGGTTTACTAGTCGAGCGGTCATACAACGCAAGCCTAATATGATTCTACACCCACCCATCAGCACCCTCTCCCCTCCCCAGAAACAAAAGAAAAGAAGAGAAAATAAGAGCAAACTCACGAGACAGTGTAGCTGACGACAAACTCCAATTCCGTAAACATATTCTCCTTCCTTTCCACCCTTCAGCGACCGCGGCAAGTTCCTCAAGACCCTCTTGTCGCTAATCCCCACTATCCCATCACCCTCTCCGCAGATATTCTCCCAGGCATCATTATTCTCCTTAGTCGGAGGGCCAAAGTACATCATATTCGGAGTGGGTAGGATACGCCGGTTATCGGAGATCGGGGTAATTGGCGCTGCGGAAACACCTCACTATTAGCAAGAGAGTGAACACTTTTGTAAGAGGGGGGGACAAACAGTAAAAAGGACTGCGACGAAGAATGGGTGGGCGCTTTCCGGTACTGGGCTTGACGAATGAACCGAGTATTATACCAACTCCAAGAATGATCAGAGAATAGAATGCGAAGAGCACCCAAATTCCCCATGTTGGTCCGCGAGCGGAACTGCCACTGTGGGACCTTTTGCGGGGTTTTGGTAGAGGGGAGGTGATTGGAGGGGGGTTCGAGTTGCCACTCTCGGGATCCATCTTCCCTACTCTTCTGTTGCTAAGCTTTTTTTTTTTTTTTTTTTTTTCTAATGGATGTGGATGTGGGGAGTAGTGTTGATGGAGTTTTGGATGAAGGGGGAAATTGAGAAAGGGTGGGCAGTGAGATAGGCGCCATCATGCGAAGGGTTTCAGGGTGTTCGGGTTCAGTGAATAATTTTCATCCAGGAAATCCAGGGTTTACCCTCGGGGGCTCCCCAATCCCATTCCCAGAGTTACCGCGTACTGAATGAAAAAATTGCCGGCCGGAAGCTTGGCAATATGATACAAACACACAGGAACCCCAATGGCCCTCTCATAAAGAAAGCACAGCAAGGCGTCACCGTGTACAAACATTAAATTTTCGAGTGACAATCTATGAATCATACAATAAGCCCAAAACCCAATGAACATAAATTTCCCCTCAAATTCTTGATAAAGCAAGCAATAAGACGTACATACCAATAACCCCCTACGTATTTTGGGGGCATCAGATGCGGCTGCGATTTTGGCAGGCAATGCGGTAGTAAGCAGTGAACGCAAGGGCCCAGCCCGCCCGTCTCCGGGAGCAGACGGGACCGATGGTAGTGTATGGGCGGATGCCCGAGGCGGAAGGGTGGGCCCTGCAGGTTTCTCAACATCTGGGATGTGCCGGGTTCCTACAGGTGACGGCAGGTGATGGCCGGACCAAGTAGGTGATGGCCGGGCCGTGTTGGTGAGGGCCGGGACGTGTTGGTGATGGCCGGGAAATGCGGGCAATGGCCGGGCCGCGTAGGTAATGGCCGAGCCGTGTAGGTAAGGGCCGGGCCTTGTAGACGACTTCCGGAAGATGCCATTTGTATGGTACAAGACTACAGGGCCCGAGTGTCAAACCCTACACAGTGCCTCTGTTTCTATAAAAGACGGACGCCATACCACGCCAACTTACCCATGCTGCCCTGTATGCCTGAGAACACTGAATTAGCCAGACAGGTCGTAATATACTATCAGACTCGTAGATTGCCACGCTACCAATCAGGATCAGAGGATGTGGTCTCAATATGAGAGGTGTAGAGTAGGTCCCCCTCACGTATATAAGCCCCCCCAGGCTTCTCCCGTATCTTATGAGCAACGCCCCTCTCGGCACCATTTCTACTGTGTCTAACAGTATAGTTCGTGCAATCCAAAATGTGAACCAGGCTACAACTCGTCAATTGATTATATCTCACTATCAAGACCTGTAATTACCTTAAAAAAATACTACATTATTCTATTTAGTATTCCCAAGACCGTAGTGGTTTTTTTTTGAAGTAATATTATATCTTAGTAGAGAGGTGTAATCGTTTAAAAATGACAATTGCTGGTGTACAAGTACGTTTTGGGCTGCACGAACCATACCTCTCCAACACAACGCCGCTTTCTCTGCGGTTATCACGCATCAAAACCCACCAATCCTGACGTCTCGTTGCCATACATACACTACGAGAATAAAAAGACCCCCCCATGCCGCATCCGCCCGTCGGGTATTACTCGGCTAAGACTAGGCACATGTCGTTAGGGCCCTTCCAGGCTCAACCCTCTTCCCGGTAACCCACATTTCCCTCTACCCACACACGCGTGCTCCCTCTCTCTTGTAATTCTGCGCACCGAGTTCCAATATCAAAGGTTATGCCCGAGCGGCGATACCAAATTTATACACCAAGCACTATCCCAACACCCTCCAACGCTCACAGAATAATCGATCCAAGGTGTCGCCCCTCCCCTCACACACAGGTCAAGATGTAACGGTCCAATTAGCAAAGCCCAACCAAGTAATCAATCAACACAGGTAGAAGAGTGAAACCCGTAAACACCTTCTATTGGCCAAGTTGCCAGATATAGGTACCCCTTCCGGCAAAACAAAAAGAAAAAAGATAGCAAACTGTTAGCGGAAGCTCCACCCTCCTATCATCGACAAGTTACACATCAGTAGCAATCACTTCATGGACTAACAATGTTATCTAAGTACTAGGGCCGGAAATTTCGTCCATCCAGGATGCCCGCTCCCAACCCCAAACCCCGCACCGCTCCCCCGCTCCACCGCTCCACCAGGTATGATATATTATGATACCGAAAAAAGGTGATCAAAACTGCCGAATCAACACCTTCGCAAATATAGAGTGCCCTACAACACTAGTAATCCTCGACCCCCGCCACCTTTCCAACGCGCTAAGCACGGCTGAGCTCCCCCACTATCAGATCCACCCCGCCACGCACAACCTCCCACTACCCCACCCCGGGCTCGACAGTGTTAAGGAATTTCCTCGATAGCTCAAAACACCCAGAACAGAGAACAAAGAGACGAGATCAAGAAGGCACTGCCACCCCTATCTGTCTTGGCAAGAGCAATGCCCTAGTATACTACTCGTAGTAACAAGGACCCAAGAACTCCCAGAGAAACACAAAGAAATGGAAAATCATGCGCGTGCAACACTACCAGTATCACCTCTCGCAATTGTTCTGCGGAAATTCCAATTTACTGGCGTGTCACCAACCCTTGGAATTCTCTCCGATACAGAGGTTGTTGGCGGGGTGCCCCGTTTGTGGGGTGCGTCCTCGGGAGTGTGGGGTGGCGGGTCTATGCACACCTATTCGCAATCGCCCAAGGCGGGGGACACCCGTTTGGGTGCTCCTTTGCTTAGGACGAGCATGTATTTATATATACTTGAACAATGTTTGTGAACACCGTCAGCCACTATACCTCCACCGCCAAAATTCATCTCCTTCGCCCAGATTTCGGTGCCACGCGTAGTGGACATGTCCACAAATGCCGTCGAATTATGTATACGGAGTACGAGTACTCGAGCACTGGCGGTATGCGCAGTAGGCACGCACGTACCGCAGTAATGTCAACGGTCGTCCACTTCCGCAGTCCGAGCTTGCGCCGCGGAGTTCCCGTACTACGAGATGATAGCACCAGAAAAATGCCGGTACCAACCCATCTCGAGGCTGTGCACTTTGTTAGCTCGATGCCACCCAACCGTACTTAGTACCGTGATTAGTTAGTCTATCGATAGCATACCACCGCAATCAGCATACCGATCCACAACGACATCAACCACGACCAATCGATACGTACCGACACTGGCCAAACTTTCCATCTGGTCCGTGCGCACTTTTCGTTTTTTTTCCTGTTCAAGAGAAAATTTACGATATTCGCAAGAGGTTGTCCTGTCCCTGCTGTTAACATTCGCGGGGCCAGGTGACTGGTCTGAAACTTGTCCCTCATTCACTTCAAGGGATGTACTGTACAGTACTAGAAAATCATTCATACCGGTGTTTACCGCTGGCGAGAGTCAGGCGAATACCGGTTACTGGTAGAGTACAGTGATCACTCGTTCATGACCATTCGCAACATTCCAATTTGATTCGATCCAATCCCAAACTCACCTCGAGAATTCTACCCTTCTTGTCCATCGCTGGGGTACCGACCGGGACAGTAGTAGTCCAATGTTCTCTGTAAACGATCAGTACCAACACCACAATAGAGTACTGTACATATCAAGAACTCCTCCTCCGCTGGTCATACCATCATACCAATCAACCTTACTCAGCCCAAACCATAGCCCCAATCCTGCACCACGCACCCCGCTAACTTGACAATATCGGCACTCGAGCACCAGTGGTTATGATGCTGTCAACTTTATCGGAGGAAAAAAATACCCTGTTCAATCTATCTATGCAAACATGGTCCACGCAACCAGCAAGTACGGTACTACTGCATCAGTACACCGCACCCCTCTCCTCCATTCATCCATCCAGCCACAACATTCCGGTGCGACATACCAAGTGTTACACACAACAGCCTAATGACTCAATACACGCCTTCCTCCACGGTACTTGTACCACGCAGCGAGACTTCCATCCCTCCCCGGCCAGCCGGTTATGTATGACAAGGTAGTCAGTCAGTCAGTCAGTCAGTCGACTCCGACAATTGAGCTGGAAAAAAGTGAAAAGACACGACATCAGACAACAACTTGCAATGGTGATAAGTAAAGAAGTGGGATTGAAAGTGCAAGTATTGTACACCAGTCACTTTTGCAAAAGTCGATGGCAGAACAGGGTAGAATGAGTACTGTATCATACTCGTACTGTATTCTACACACCACAGTCGGGCGGACCAGGTGGATTGTCGCGGACCATCTCATACCTACACTTCCTCACGAATCCACGCAGGAAACAAAAAAAGGGCAATACCCCCAACCCACCGTCCAACCACAACAACGATCGGATTAATCTACTATTACCACCACCACACGCAATCAGAAACCGGCCAGAACCCCCTCCACAGAATCTTGGTGATGGTATGCAAGAGCAGTCCCTCATTTACAGGTTTATGATATGACAAAAACGTCACGACAAATCACGAGTTCAGGCAATCCCAGAACAGTAGTAGAATTGTAACCGGTACCGATAACTCCACAAAGTGCAGACGATAAAGTGCAATAAAAGGACAAAGAAATCGAAAACCAAAAATAACCCCCCTACTCCACGGAAAAAAAGGGTAAAACAGCTCTCCACAAAACCTTATCCGCACCACAAACCCTTCTTCTTTTTTTTTTTTTTTTTTCAGCCGTGGACGGATTTAGCAAAACTTATTTTTCAAAGAAAAAAAAAAAAGTGTGTATCGAGCACAGTAGCGTAGGGAAAAGTGAGTCTTAAACTATTTGTGTGTACTAGTACAGTACGAGTACAGTACTCGAGTAGTCCAGTTGCCGGTTGGGACGCGATGTTAGTGGTAGGAAGGAGAGAGAGAGTTCAGCTCGACGATGGAGGGGAAGAGGATGCTTTCGCCCAACCTGCCTAGCACGAGTGCAGGCAGCAGCAGCCTACCGCAGTGCAAATAACCGATGACAAAAGGTAAAAGTAAACGGTCACGGCACGACACCATAGTCTAATACCAGTACCACACAGAACTCAAACAAAGCAACCAATAACAAGGACGGGATTCCAAAACACCCATGCTCGTCCGTCCACCCAACATACACAAGTAAATTACCGTACTGCAATTACTGTAAATTCACCCAGTTACTTGTTGCAGTGACAAATCTCTGCTTGCTGCGCTCGCTTAAGCCCACTCCCCCCCCAACTCGTGTTGTTGTTGCCGTGCTCGTGTTTGTTGTTGTGAGGGCCGTTGTCCGGCATAACACGCGCACGTGCTCGCGAATTTAAGGGGTGGACTCGTGAATTTCGCTCAGGTCTTGGCGAGCGGATTTTTTTCGTACGCTTTTGGGATGGTCGAAGGTTTTTCGCTATCCATGTGGGGCGAGCCAGCTCCGGTTGGTCCTTCTGAGTTCTAATTAGACTAATTTGACAATTAAAAAGGGTCGAAGATCTAGAGAAAGCAGCTCCCATTGCCTTGCCTTACCCCCACCCTCCCTCCCTCCCAACTCGTCAAATGTCCGAGGTTATGGATGAAGATGCCCAAGGAATGATGCTTTATACCCCTATTTCCAGGATGCCTTCCAAAATCAACGAGTTAGAGTTGCAGACGGCGCCGCCGCTCGACCCTTGAACCACACTTCAAGGAATGCGCTAAGATTGCACTTTCGCCCATCGGGGGTTACACGCTCCCAATTTTGGCCAGTAAGATTTGAGTTCACCTCATCCATGCTCGTCCCCCCCCCAGGCACTTCCAATTTCGCCGTAAATTATTGATGATACCGGTACCACTAAACAATACCTCCTTGTGAGAGGGAATAAATTGCACACCAAACCATCCATCACGAAATAGTTACAGAGAAAAAGCAAACGCCAACCCAAACCGCATCATGAAATGAAAAATAATTGAAAACATTATGATACGACCGAATGGGGAGAAAAGAGGATGGGAAAAATAAATCAACTTATATTGACGTTCGCCTTTGTCTCTCCCTGTAAAACAAAATATGTTTACAAAAAGATGGAAATCCGATAAGATGACATTTCCCCCCCCCCCCATCCCGAATCCCCCTCGATTCCGCCTTCCCCCCCCGAATCAACCCTCACTTTTCGAATGCCGAGTCGATACACACCCTTTCCGATAGAAAGGGTGTGCTTACAGGAAGGAATTTTTTACCACTCCGATTAAGTATATTAGATGAAAGAAAACGCGAGGTAAATAGCGAATTGGTTAGATTGGTTGGGTGCTTAGTTCAAGTACATGACGGCACCTAGAACGCAGACAACGAGAGCCAAAGGACTGTTCATCACCAATGAGACGGCTCCGCTGCTGGGAGCTGTAGACGCAGGAGGTGACGACCCAGTGGATGAAGGGCCAGAGGAACCTGGTAAGGTGGGCTTTCCACCGCTTTCAACAGTACTACGGGTGGCGGTACCATTAGAGGATGCGGTATGGACGCTAATGGTTCCGTTAGAAGCAGAAGTGGTAGAGGTCACCATGGTGCTGTTGTGGTGGGCGGGCTTGGAGGTGGTCGCGGGCTTGGAGGTGGTGGTAATGCTGGAAGCGGAGCTGGATGTGGAGCTAGAAGCGTGGGAGCTGGAAGCAGTAGAGCTGCTGCTGACAGAACTGGGAGCATCAGACGAGACGGTCAAGAGAGGAGTATAGTTGACATCGGTAGTCTTGTCATCACCAATCTGGATAGCATAGTTGGCTCCACTTGGGGTGTCCTTAGGGACAGTCCAGGAGTAAGAACCACTGTTATCAGCGCCAGCTGTTTGTTTATGGTTAGCTTCCCGCGCAATCCCAATTCATATGCTTGCAGCGTTACTCACCAACAATAGTCGTCACGTCTTTAAGGTCGTTGGAAGGTCCCTGGCGGAACTTCAGGGTGATTGGCCCAGAAGTAGTGGGAGTCCAGGTAATAGTAACTGTATCTCCGGCAGCGAGAGGAGCAGATCCATCAGGTTTGATGATGGGGTTCTCTGCAGCGAAAACGGAGGTTGCAAGAGCGGCAATGGCCAAAAGGGAGCTCGTGAGGAAGCGCATTTTGTTGAAGGGTTGTTTTATTAAAAAATTATTAACGAGAGACGAGTGCGATGGGTTGAATTTCTAAGAAATTGAACAAGCACTGAAGCCGAGGGGGTATTAAAAGAGCGTGAGGGAGGTGGAAGGTTAAAGTGAAGAAAAAGTTGTGCGAGGACGGGGGATTTGATATTTATGAAGGAATGGAAGGGGCTGAGAGTGTTGACGGACGTGTAAAAGAGAGACAGTCAGAACACTTTCTGAGCCACAAGACGAAGGCGATTGAGAGGATGTGTGGGAAGAAAGAGAACTGTGGGGATGGCAGTGGGTGGGAGAGGAAAAAGGAAAGAAGAGGGAGGGAGGAGAGAAAGACAGGAAAAATCACTGAAATACTGGTTGGGGGACAAGAAAGGGGACACACCATAACGAGGGCACACACGCATCTACCGGTAAAGGATTATACTACGATAGTACACACACCCAAACAAAACCCAACCCACACCCATAGGAAACAGGGAATAAGAGACGGGCTGCAAGTACCGATATCTGGTCAAGAATTAACTTTGAGAACGGAACCTACCTAATCAAGAAGAAGCTATGGAGACCACTTTTTTGTTCTTTCTCTCTCAGGGCTACTGTGCGAGTACATACTGTAAATTTACTATCATAGAGTATTATCATAGCACAGGTATCACCGCACTGGATTGTACTGCTCTTACAGTACTCTACAAGCACGAGTGCTGTACTAGTACATGCTTGTGGTCCGCTTCCAGCGGAACGAAATGAGCTCTACTCGAGTAAAATTGTGCCCGCATCTTTTAGATGACTGTGGACCACTACCGTAGTTTGTACTGGTACTGTACTCGTACTTGTATCTACCAATAGTGATCCAGGTGGCTTTGATAGCGCACCTCCACTGCCCACAAATTGGTCCTAATTCCTATTCTTTCACCTACGGTAGCCCGACCATTCTCATCTCTGCAGTCTGCTCCCCGCACATCAACCCCCTGACCAAGAAATATCGGTTTGTCAATCTCTCTGGGCTCCCCACCACCATTGGTCCTCCACCCCAACATTCAAATCAGGAAACTAAAACGCCATCCATAACCTATCGCCACGCTGGCACAACCCTGCACAGCATCTATCCAGAGTTCTTACTCGTGTGTAGCAGGCAAGAAGTGCCCGAAAACTGGGATTCGCAAAATAGGGCAATAAATCCCTGCCTATCTGAGCACTCACACAGATTTGCGACCCCTGTTTTCGAACACTTCTTGCTTTCTGTGGAGGAAAACAAAAACGGGTATCCAATGTATCCCCCCCCAACCCTCCTTTCATCCAGAATGGGACCGAGCCTAGGTTTTAAATTTCCACTTTTCTTCCTCCTACGGGAAATTGGCCATCCGAGCTGGAGTATGATTGCATATTCGGACACACCCCACCAATCGGGACGATGCAATACCGGTACCGGTACCGGACGCACAAGTGCTCAAAGATCCAAGTCCTAATACGGTACTCCACAAACACACGTCGAATTGCCTCCAAACAATACCTACCTACCTAATCAATTCATCAAAAAATTTCCCCCTTTTGTATGGCAGCCATCTGGGCCTAACACAATGCGCTCCTTCTCGAAAAGAACTACAGAAGCCCGAGGCCGCACTTGCATCACGCGGATTCCTTTCTCTGCTTTTCCAGTTTCAGATATTGTTCCTGTTGCGATTGACAGCCGCCTCCGGATTAGGCTAGTGGCCAGCCAACGATTCCTCTTCTGCCTGTTCGCATAGCACTTGCCGAACTAATAGCACAATGGTAAAAGTAGGTACCGGGATCCTTTCTACTTCGCAAACCAGGAATCCATTGTTGAAAAATGTTTGTCTCATTCTTCAATTCACATTGCCTTCCCCAAGCAATCGCCCCCTCCCCGCTCCACGGTATGGCACCCGAAAACTGTGCTCGAGTACTGACCGGCGGGTGCGGCGCCATGATCATCTAGATGATTTCTGCCGCCGCTGGTGCAATCTTCAATGAGGCGACCACGAAAACCGGCGGGTGACGAACCGGGATCAGTAGCAGGTGTTTTTTTTTTTTTTGGTACCCTCCTTTGATAAATTTACTCTTTTCCCTGCCAAATACCCCCTATCCGCCGCCTGCCAGTTTTCGTGGTGCCCCCCCCCCGTTGATGACTGTATCTCGCCTGGCCGCTTCGCAAACCCATGGCGCGAGAAAGCGAGAAGGGTGAGTTCGTCACCCCTATCCACGCCGTCATCGAAGCCACAGCTCGAATCCACAACTTGTGTACGAGTACGAGTACAAGTACTGCGGCTTCTGGGGTGGATGATTGGGGATTTGGCTGTTAACCCACGATTTGTTATTGTTTGTGAGTTATTGATTATGTGAAGGGCGAAATTCACTTTCCTCGCCTTCTCCCACCATATTCATGTTCAAGTACTCGGGTAGGAGGTTAGTGATGAGACGGATAGGGGTATGGATGGCCGAGGACATATCTCCACATTCCCGCGCCATGCGCATGTCTTCGGCCACCCGTATCCCTGTCTGTCTCATCATTAACCTCCGTACCGTATCCGAGTACGGTACCCCTGACCCACCAACAACAGTGCAGACTCAACGCAACCGGGCAGGAGCACTCGCGGGTAGGGGTAAAGTATTAGGACAGACAGGGGATTTTGCGTGGGCGTGAATCAGTGGCGGAATCACGCAAACCTTCGAGAAAGGTTTAAGTTTGTGGGATTTGAATAAAAGGTTCATGGAAATGACTAAATAAAATAATTGCGCACAGACAACGAGCTGTCCTAATACTTTACCTCTGCGCTGAGTATGGTGGGGAGAGCAAAGATAAAGGTTCCAACTAAGGTGCGAGATCTGCGCTGGGTTTACCTCGCAATCCTAACCACGGCCCTTTAGGCATGTGAGTCTAAACATTGAGGTCACGCTGAATAGCGCCTGAGAGCAGAAAGGCATTCTTCGACTGCAAGATATCATACATTCCTCTTGTCAACATCCTCTGGACAATCTGACTACAGTATCAGCCCGTAGATATCCCGGATTTACTGCGAGAGCGGCAAACAAATGAAGGTAAAATACCGCATGGTAAGCCGAGAACCGGGTATGATATTTCACATGAAAGAGTTCGTTTCCCGGTTCCCTTTCTTCCACATTTACTGTACGATTGGGGAAACAGAAGCGGTAATAACCAGCAGCGATTGTCCCTCCGGCAGGGAAGTGATTATCCCCTTCGAGTGAGTGGTAGTGAAATGATCTGTGATGTCTTGGTAATGTTTCACGTCAGACCCAATTTCCTGAATGAACGAACGAGGTCTTAACTGCAGTGCCGGCGCTAGCGCTCATCTCAACGGTCGCGGGCAGGTTGGCCCGGACTTGTCCATACCCGTCTTCTTTTTTCATGGATATATATTGGAACCGTTGAAACGGGGCAGAGCGGAATCTACTAAAATCGAGTGAGGACTAGCGAACAACCTTGCCCCATCCATGGCGTGGTGAGTGCTGGTTCGCAGTGGGGAGGTCGCAAGTATCCGTCCGACGGACTCCGAAATACTCGGAATATGAACCATCGGCATCACCGTTGCCGTGCGGCGTCGGGATATTATCGGGTACCTGCCGGGCGATATCTAACGTTTGTTTGTTTCCCTCCGTATGCTTACCAAGTTTAATTAATACTTATGCGCTCTGCTTGTGCCAGCTCCTTCCCCCTTGTGGTGCACCCTTCCCATCCCTGCGCGGCATTGTGCCGCATGTTATCCACTTCATCAACTCGAACCCTCCCTCACTTCACTTCACTTCAATTAACCAAACCTTTCAACGTTCGGAATAGTACCAAATATATGACATCGTACCTCTCCTCCGGTATGATAGATGTATTACCCCCCCCTCTGCTCTCGGCGCAGCGCGGTGCTGGTACGAACACGAGTACTCCCGGCCAATCAGTGATTGGACTACCAGTACTGTCAAGGTAGCGAGGCGGAACGAAACGTCCCGATCGGGATTTATAACGGTCATTCGACTTCGAGTCGGTGTTCGGGCCGTGGGAATCGTTAACTTAATGAGCTTAATGAACTTAATGACATGAGCACCGGGAGATTCCTACCATAGGACCGCAGGGAGTGCTTCATACTGGATACTTGTGAAGTAATTTAGTGCCGGGCGCCAAAAACTGACCCTCTTATTTACTTTTTTTTTTTTTTTTTGCTCGGTGATACACAAAAAGGTATCGCCTTGGCATAAATTTATATGTGCTCACTTCTTCTTTTTTCCCAAAATGTTCCCCTTACCATTCTTCGAAAACCCCGTTGGCGCCGGTTCGTCGTTACATTTGCTCGTGGTGAGAGTTGATGTCAGACGCCCCGCGCCTTGCGGACTGCGCTCTAAAGCAGGGAAGGGGGTATTTGGGTTTCACCATTATTTGGCTGAGCTCGAAACGGCATTAGAGCAATCAAATAACGTGTGGTTCAATTGATGAACGGGGGTGAACCTCTCCAGCTAATCCTTTCCCTCGAAAGAGGGAAAACCTTGGTATGATATATTATAGAATATTCATACCCTGCGGCGAAATATCGTCAAGATCTGACTCCGGGGGACGGCTCTCTCGCAAATATCGCCCGCCCATTGAATCACACTCCGCTCGACTGTCCCAGCGCCACTCTCAGTTTCACCAGGCAATGCGGTTTTATTCTTAGACATGTATCATACTTGTACTGGTTGGATTGGTCGTCGGCAGTATTAATCGGAACGTGGACTTGACTACCGGTGCGATATGGAGATGATGGTGGGAGGGGAGGGGGGAGCTGGAATGGGGTGACATTTATTCACCATCTACCGGTTATCAGAGGACTACGGCAGTGCAGCGGTTGCCCTGCAGCTGGTGGCGGAAGATTGGGGGGGGTCACAATTAAATTTTTGGAATTGACGGTTGGAAACGGTCAGTCGGTCGGTCTAATCGATCGGGTGATCATGTCTGATACAATAGCCGGTTCCCCTCCTGCTTCCGCTCTTCTCTCATAAATGGGGGATAGGAATCGGCCATTATTTTTTTGGCTTATTTTATTGATTTTCAATTTAGGCCCATTCCGGCACATCACAGTACAAGAAAATGCCGTGCGAGGTCTACAGCCTAAGTTATAAAGGGGAAGGGTACCTGTAAGCAACGGCGTTAAAATATTTCATTAATTTCGCAACAAGGATGCCGAACATACCCCCCCCCCTTTTTTTTGTGGCGTGCCGAACATGCCTTGTCATGGATTACCGTACTCACTCGATTATTGTGTTGACCGGGAATTGGCAGACCACCGTGAACACACTCCACCGCCGGTCGGGAACTCGCTATGACCAGCCGGTAAGGTATCCGTGTCTCTCAGGTCGGCAATCAGCATATCCCGCTAGGTTACCACCCGTAAGGGGAGCGAAATAGCGCTATCAAAGAAAAACTATTAAACATGATACCTGCCAGCACGGCATTCAGTTCCTAAGCGGACTCCTGTGACTCAACGTTGAATCCATCCTCAACGCTTCCCCGCCACTAACAAGCTCCGACCAACCGACTGACCGACCGCCCTAAGGATTCGGGCGAGAGGAGACTCCATGCAGCGCGCTTTCGCTACGACAAAACCTGGTTGAAAGATCATTTCCGTGGTGATGTTATCATACCGGCGCAGTACACCCCCCCACCCCGCTGCGAAAAATCGAGCTGGTGGTGGGAGAGGGGGGGTCGAGTTTTTCTCCTAACAGGCTTTAACTTGCATGCCTCGCTGGTGAACTGGGTGAATAATCTCTAGTGGAGAGTGAACGCGAAAGTGGTGGGAGAGAGAGAGAGAAATCTGTATATGATGCGAGCTCTGATTGCGAATTATGTTACTTAGTAAGCTAGTAGCACTTTTGCGAGAAGGCTGGGGACTTTGGGGATTCAGCGCGAGAGTTTTTATACTCAACTTCACCGAGCTTTCACCTCCAATAGCCGCGCTATACCGCTCGCTGGTGGAGCCACTTCTTCTGATCTATGACATATCGTCTTTACTGAAGTGAGGTGAACTGAGGGGGGATTGTCTGCTCGAGGCTTCGTTAGGACTGCATCTTTGAGAGGGGGGGGGGTGGACACACATGGGCGTGTAATCTCAATCCGTTATCCGTCCTTCAGAATAGTTGGGCTCGGGAACTCCACCCCGCGAATTCGGTATGGCTGGGTTTGAGCGATGTTATTCATTCACGGTGGTTCACGTCTTGGTGACGTGATGTTTTGCTTTCATGTCCATGTTCTATTCTACCGAGCGGGCAAAGCGATGGTCTCCTATCACTCACAGAAACGAGGTTGTCGCTTCCTTCTGCTCCTGCTTGAGGGAAACTTGCCATTGATGCTGACAGGGGCGGGCATTTAACGACGGTCACAAAGTATCACTCGAAACATTTCGGAACCGCGTTCTCTCTTTCTTTTTTTATCGTCTCTACGAGTATGGCGGTAGGATTGTGCGGATTGGTCGCTGTAGGATGGAAAGGGGTGTTGGACACGTTGCTGTCCGTCTCATGCCCTTGGGGGGGGGGGAATGGGGGCATAACTCTAGTTTCTGGGGGAGAGGGTATAATAGAACAGATGCATCATAATATTATTACTCGCATTTTTTTTCCTCACCTGAGCTTTTCAGTAAATAGGAGTACCATAATTTATATAAAGTATTCTCTCGGAGGCCTTACACCCTCTAGCAGACTGATAAGAGGTAACTTTTCCTATTCAAGCAGTTTTTTTTACCAACCCCAGCCCATGACAACATGCCGTGTATCATGCCAACTCCCTCCATCGCCAGCCTCGCTTGACAATACCGGACTCCATCGTTCGGCACAAAAAGTAACAAAGCCATAACATAGTGTATAATTATGGTGTTTCGTTTTATAGGAAAAGAAGAGAAAAAAAGGTTTAATCTAACTTCTAAATCATTCGCCTAACCAAGCCACCGGCGTTTATGCTATGCATGAATGGATTGTGTTTGCCTATGCTATGAGCAAGAAGTAACGGGATATCGTGCGGCAGAAAGAGAGAAAGAAAAAAGGATAGAAAAAAGCAGGGAATGATAACAATGTGTATCCGCAGAAGTAGCCTGAGCTTCGTCTGGCAGAGCCCGTGTGTAAATCTATGATGGTGGTTGCGTAGTCGTCTCTGCATATGCTGGGATATCTTCAGGAGCGGCTGGAGCTTCAGCTGCACTTGGAACTACCTCACCCGGAGCAGAGGCATTGTCCTCCATAGTTGCTACTACGGCTACAACTACCTCCGTAGCGGCTGTTGGCCCCTGAGTAGCCGCTACTTCTCCGGATGGCTCAGCAGCTGCGGGCTCACTAGGAGTGGTTCCCTCTGTAGCCACGGTCCCCTCTCCGACAGCAGCTCCCTCTGTAGCCGTAACGGCCTCCCCACCTATAATCACCTCCCCATTGGAAACACCTTCTCCACCTGCACCTCCCTCCCCATCCCTGGCCTCCTCCCCACCCCCGGTCGCAGCGTCACCATCTCCCGTCCCTCCACCTTCAGCCTTTTCCTCCACTTTTTCCTCCAACTTCCCTGTCTTCTCCCTCAGCAACTTAACACACACCTCATGCCCTCTCTCAATTGCTAAATCTAATGGGGTCCTGCCCGCCTTATCCTTGCTCTCAGCCTCGATCCTCTCGTCCGCGAGCAACAACTTCAGAACTCCATCCTGAGAGTAAGAGACCGCGAGATGCAGCGGCGTGCATTCATCGCCATCGGGGTTTTCAGCGTTAACGTCGACTCTTGGATCCTCTAGAAGGATTTTCACGATACTCTCATACCCGTCTCTTGCCGCAATATGTAGTAAGGTGGAATCAGAGCTGGAGAGGCATTTCATGTCAACGCGGGGATCGGCAAGAAATATTTTCACAGCTTCATCTTTACCGCGTCTTGTGGCGCGGCCGATGGGAGTTAGGCCGCGCTTGTCGGCGATGTTAGGGTCTATGTTTGGGTGCTCTAGGAGTGGTTTTATGGCCGCATGGTTTTCCCAGGTTGCTCGGTGGAGCGGGGTGTACCCGCCGTTATCCTTCAGGTTGACGTCGATCATGGGCTGCTCCAGGAGGGCGAGGACGGTCGATGGGTTTGGTGCGCGGCTAGCTTTGTGTAGTGGCGTTGCCAGAGATTTGTCTGGATGGTTGATGTCTATTCTACCATCTTTTAGGAGAAGGCGGAGGGCGGCCTCGTGGCCCCCGTGGCTGGCGTAATGGAGGGCTGTGGACCCGCTATTGTCAAGCGCTTTTACGTCGAAGCGGTCGTTTGATACGAGGAGCTGGATGAGTTCTGTGTTACCGGAGTGGGCTGCCATGTGTAATGGTGTATTTCCATCCGTGTCGACTTTGCTCACGTCGACTCGGTTGTCGTCTAAAAAGAGCTGAACGATTTCCTTGTGGCCCATTTTGGCGGCATAGGATAAGGGAGTTATTCCCTTCCAATCGCCGGCGTTAACCTCCACCCTTTTGTCCTCCAATAGCGCCGTTACGCACCCTAGATGTCCTTCGATCGCCGCGACGTGCAATGGCGTTTGATCGTCGTGCCCCTTAGCATTAACCTCTACCTTTGGATCGCTCAACAGCGTCCGGATAGCCTCCTCGTGTCGTCCGTAAACCGCCAGGTGTAATGGCGTCTTGTTATAAGAATCATGGGCGTTGACGTCCACATCATCTCGTCCCACAAGCAACTTCACCGCTTCAACACGCCCATACTCAGCCGCCAGTGACAGCGGCGTCCTGCTTCGTCGCTCTTCGCGAACTGGAGTGATCCCACACTCCAGTAGTGTCCGCACCACCCTCCCGCTCTGCGTTACCGTCGCGTGACTAATCAATACTTGGTTCTCTATGGCATTGAGGATACCCCTATCTAATAACCTTTGCACTTTGACTTTATCTTCGAGATCGGCAACGCAGTATAATGCTCGAACGGCATGCTTGTGGTGGCGGGTGCGGAAAAGGGTATCGATGAGGACATGATTTAGGAGGACTGCTAGTCGGCGGTTTGTTCGGAGGAGGGCATTTAGGTCTGGGAACTCAAGATCATGCTGGCAGATTTGAAGGATTATCTCATTTGGGAGATCGAGGAAGGACATTATTTTCTTTGTTTGTTTCTTCTTCCTCAAGCGTTGGAGATGGAGGAGAATGTTCGTGTGGGAGTCGTGGGATTGTGTCACTAGTGTGGGGTTGAGGTTCTGAGAGTCGCCACAGTAAATTAACTGATGGTGAGGCCAGCTGGAGCCAAGACTTTAGGCCCCGGTGGTTCATCATGTGATTTCAGCTTTCATTGATCGAGTGAGTCAGTGGGGACATCGTCAAAATTGGTACTAACAGAGTCTTCTTCGTTGCCTATGCTGCGGGATCTACCCGAGAACTGTGAAGAGTCATAGTGACACTGCCTATCGTATGGTGCATGTACAAATAGTTTTCACTCAATTAATCCTCCTTCCCTCCGAGCTGAAGCCTCCAGCCAATTACGTATAAGTTGCCGGTTGCCCTTTCTGATTATCGCCTACTCAAATAAAATAGTTTATGGTTGGTTTTGATCGGCAGTAATCGCCAGATAGCAATATCTACTCAACGGAGTAGGCAGGAGTTTTTTATCTGATGACAATTAAGAAAAACCAATTCTATCAAGATAGTTAACGGGTAATACCGGGAGCAAATTTTTAGTTGATGGCAGGGCCTCTGGCAGAAGAAGTTTACCTGGGAGTCACCATATCCTGGGACCTGAGAGCTACAGGACAGCTTACTCGGATCTGTTGTAAAAGTCCCATACTGTATTTGGAACGGCTGCCCTTTATAGGCCGTGTTCATATTTCTAATTAATCTTCCAAAAAACCTTTCGCTGAAGCAGCGTGAACATCGTGAGCATGTCCATACCCTGGAGCATGAGAAACCAGCGGGTCCCTTTAACCGCCAATATCAGTGCAAGACACTAGCGGTGTCCCCAATCGCGATCAAATCTTCAGCGTAAGATTTCAGGTTCGACGTCATTATGAAACTCAATAATCTCCGGGCCCACGGGATTAAGCGGCGCATCGGGCTGTGCCAGACTAAACCCATTTCGCACCCGGGATCAACTCCTCAATTACTTACATCGATCCTCCGCTATGAGGCTGTCGCCCAGAGTGCAAGAGTAGTCCGTACATTCCTGGAGTGCGACGTTGATGCAGATTTGAGAAATCCCTACTAATAGTCCGTTGCTGCAGGCCGCCATGGATGGGCGCGTGGGGATGGTAGGGCTGCTGCTGGCTTGATCCGAAGTTACCGTCGATGCGAAAGATCTCCAGGAAGAATCACCATTGTTTGTGGCGGCTGGGCTTGGGGATAAAAAGATTGCCCACTTTCTATCAGGAAATCCCGGAATCGATCTTTCGATTTACAGCTCCATGAGAGGATAGTGGAAATTCTGCTCGGCAGGACCCCAGAAGTCAACCTATGCCCCGGCGGCTACTCTACTCCATTGATCGCAACAACCAGGACAAGTGATGTAATTTATCTATAGTGTACCCAAGCGGCCAGGCCGTCCGGCTCTGGGTACGGCTGGACTAGGGGAAGACGGCCCCCAAAGCCGAAGACCGGCCTGGCCTGGGCATCTGGCGGCTTTACTTCGGCCTCTAGAGGCTTGGCCTGAGCGCCCGGCCGCGTTGACTTAGGTTGCTAGAAGATTCAACTGGGCGGCTGCCTGGACACCGCTGGGCATTGATGGCTGTGAATAATTTCAACCGGACTGACCCGGGCTTTTCGAAACTATGACCGAGATCGCCGGACTGCTGATACATGGACGGGACCATGGTCCGGACTGGCCGCTTGGTGTCACTGGGCCCTAGAAAATACAATCAGTCTCCTACCACAGAATACCAGAGCCGACTCTAACGCAACTGGTATATCTAACAGCCAATACACCACATGGTTCTAGTGCACAAGACAATGAGGGTGGACCACAGGAAAGAAAGCCCCCGCATCGGCCCCCCGAGTCTCAACGTATGCGTTCCGCTGGGCCGGGGGTGGCCAGACTATTCAAGCCCTATAGTAGCTGGAAGATATAGCAGGGATTTGTTAAAGATACCGAGTTGAATTATCAGAGCAGTTCGAGGTACGGACAGGACCATCATGGTATCCCGCAGTTGGATATGCCCGCCGGATGCTGCCATATCCCGATTCTCAAGACCCCGCTAGAGCAGAGCGATACGGATGTCAACGCGCCGACGCCTAGAAAACTCGAAAGCCTCGCATTGCGCGGCTTGGTTCGGTGATCCCGAAGTAGTGCAGTTATTGCTAGGCGGTGAAGGTCCAGTATGTCTCTACTAAGGAGCTTTTTGGCTGATAGTCTTCGCGATCACCGGCGTAACACAGTAGTCGCTCCTCGGGCTCCCAGGATCGAATGCGGAACAGGGCTTCGATAAGAGCATTCTGTAAAAGAGTTGAAAGACCACGGCTTGTCCTGACCAGGGAGGTTAGGTGAGACAGGTTAAGCCTTGGCTCTTCGGAGACATGGAGAATAATCTCGTTTGGCAGGTCGAGAAATGACATGCCGGGCCCACTAGTTATTATCTGTGATTAATGGGTGGGAGTCCGAAGGAGTCGACTGAAGCGTTGTTGAATTTGAGTTATCAGTCAGCAAGACTACCGAGAGGCCCCAGCCTCCCTACATGTGCAAGTATTGTCGTACCAGATAAGGCAGCATCCTTGTACCCAGTGCTGTACAGTACAAGTGCGATCGTAGGATAACGCCTGGCGCAGGACCCAAGTGTATTCGTACTACCGCAGAGCACAACCGTGTGCAGCGATGTACCGTACTACAGTACACTGCAACTCCAAGTGAAAACCTCTTCCTCAATCTAAGATTTCCTTCATACCCAAGTCACGGCAATGTAAACTCAAACAGGGAAGCACAAATAAGCAGAGACCCCCAAACCACCTCTGCCCGCCACAGGGCTTTACCTACCAGCGCCCGGAAGCCAAATATCACCCGATGTTTAGCAATCTGTATCATAGGGAGTCCGATACCTCAGGCCCACACACATTAATCCCGTATCCCCGGTGAAAAAAAAAACACCAAAGCTAACTTATCTCCAACAACAAGATGCCTACTATAGTTGGCGTGTAGATGTATATCTCATCTTACGCCTCCGGGGAAATTCTCCCTATGAGCTCGCATAAGTAGTGATGGGAGCGCAATCTTCCGGTGTACAATACAGTGTCAAAATTAAGAGGAGATAGAGATGTATCTGTGATAACTGTAGTATCTTAATCTCAAAAATAAAATAAAAAACGTCGTTAGAAAAAAGAAACCATAGTTTCTACGGAAGAGAAATCGACCGTTCAAGGACGGACCGTTATTCGTAAAATCTAACATTTGCATTCCCGGTGCATCAGTGGATATCACTCGAAGTGGGGAGCAGTGCTCCCAGTCGTCCAGTCCGACGGCCGTCGACAGCAGTCGACTAAAATTGGTCAATGAACCCAATGCCACCCAGTAAGACACACACTAGTGCTACAGTAAGTTAAAACAAAAATAAGGTAAATCAAATAAATAAAATTTGAAAAATTTTAATGGGGTAATATTGTATCCATAAAAGGAAACCCAGGACTAGTACCGTCCGACTGGAAGCACTGGTGGAAAGGATGGACTACTTCTTCAGTGTGGATCAACGTTATCCAGGGAGTCCTACCTGTGCAGATTACATACGGAAACACCTTGAGCTCTGGTCGATTGACGAATCTCCCGTGAGGGTAGCCCTTTCTTATACTCAGTTCGGGTGCGGGAGTATGTCCCAACTGTGCCCCGAATCCGGATTGGACCTGCCGTTCGCCAACGATAAATTAACTAGCGATTCTTGCGCCTTGTAGACCGCTGCTCTGGGTTGGATCCGAAAGTCCGGATCGGACCCTCGACTCTGAGCCATTCTTGGGGCTGGAGGTGGGGAAGTTATCTGACAAGCGTTCTGTTACCCAAGGAGGTAGCGGCGTATACTCGCCTACCATCCTAGTCTTGTAGTCTCACGCCAGGCCTCCGACCCTGTGGTAGGGTGTTCGCAATCAGCGTTAGGTAGACCTCGAATGTAAGGTGTGCTGCACTGCTGCTGTCCAATCGTATGCCATTTGCATGTTAATATCAGCTCCGATTTTTTGAAGAAGCATTCGCGCAACCCCTAGGCGGCCCTCCTCCACTGCGAGTAACAGTGGAGTCTGGTCTCGCACGCCCTGAGTATTTACGTCGACCTCCCCTTAACATCCGTTGCACACCAGGTCCCGGGAGCACCCTCGAGGCACCCAAATTCAGAGTTATCGCCGGGTTCTGGAGTAGTCCGCCACAGTTCCTCAACGACAAACTTCTCAATATCCAGCCAGCAGCCCCCCACCCGTTCAGCCAGGTGGTAGGTCTCCCTCATGTTGCGGTACGCTGACAATAAATAAAAATAAAAATTAAACCGTTTCATTATTTCTAGTTAAAACCCTATTCGATTTTCACTGTTACCAATTGCTTGTGGAGTTTCTTTCGAAAGCAGATATCATATAAGGTATACTCTCTTTCTCTGTTCCTAGCAGAGTAGTAAGGTATTATTAAATGACACGTTTGATTCCAATACAAATAGGACTGCTACAGGATTTGAAGTCTGAGTTGTATCAACATGCCGGTATTCCAGGGTGCTTTAGTCGATTGATTTTCTTCACTACTTTACGCAAGTCTGCTTAAGGTCTAGGAAATATGATAGGTATTTTAGGGACAAAATAAATCTATGTTGAATGGGATCGGGGAGAAGTACCGTACCGGTCTACTGTTTCCGGATGGCATGTTTCTAGAGAGCTGCTGTGCTTCCAGTGTTGTTAATAGCTATCTGGAGGTATACCTCTCCCCTAGTTTGTCCTTAACTTAGCTAGTATCTCCCTCAATTACCTCGTTTATCATTATTATTATTATTACTCCTCGCATTTAGTCATCCGGGACGAAAGGCCGAGCCATAGTACTCACTCTTCTTCATTACTTTGCTTACTCGAGCATATTTTGACTAGAGTTGTAATATGCTTCAAAGTTTAATATTTCTGCCACCTTGTACCCATTTTGTTCAAAACAGTTAGGAGTACCAGGACACTAACCCCTCCGGGCATCCCACCTGATTTTAACTTTCTAGCGTACCGTACCGTAGAAATTGTTCGGTAATGGTAACCGATCGCAGAACTGCTATCGGTTACCCAGCATAAGTTATAAAAAAACAAAAAAACAAAAAAGGAAAGCTACAGTCAACATGCTCCAAATACGAGTACCAGAATGCCCGTGCAAGTAGGTTTACAGGGACAAGCATTGGGTATTAGCGTTCAGTTGGTCCCTTGACTGCCTTCCGCAGTACTCGTACAAACCTGACGATCCCCATAGCAAACGAGAGGCCCTGTCGTGAAAAAGACCAGGGGGACAATATTATATAGTCTGACCGGAACTTCCCGGTTTAATAGATCATGGCAAACAAAACCTGGCGCTCCTTCGATACTATTGGATTCCTCTAACTTTGAGGACGACAAGATTCCGAGTCGAGTTGTATACACAACCAAAGATGGCGGCTGAGGTTTCATCAAAAAAAAAAAATTTTTGAAAATAGAACTACCGGCGGCTCTCTATTCGTATCCATGTATGGTTCAAGAACATCAGATTTTCAAATTCTATAAGCTCTACCACTACAAGCATTATTGTAGAAAGAAAACCTGTTTATGAAAGAGGAGGTGATGGAGAATAATAAACAGGTTTTTCTCCCACAATAATGCTTGTAGTGGTAGAGCCTATAGAATTTGAAAATTTGAAGTCTGGTACAGGTTTTGATGTTCTTGAACCATACGTAAACCGCGTACGTACAGTACAATCCAACCATGAAGCACAAGCGGTGACAGCACTCATCTTGTAGCTATTATAATATTATAGCCAAATAAAATCATGGTTCAACCGCTTTGCCACCTTAAATGTTTCGTTTGCCGATGATTAAGATACGGTATCACGCTCCACATCGAATCATCGGATCGAGCTTGTATATGATACCTATCCAAATGGCAGGGGCAACCCCCAATAAGAACGGACGAGCAGCCTTCACGAGTTTGCTCGCCTGCTCCATTTGCCTATCATATCTATAGAAACGTGTGGTATAAGTGTAATGGTGTAAAGCTAGTTAGATACAGTAAGTATGATCCATAGTAAACTACCCCGCAAGGTGGGGTGCTGGAATATGCATGAAACAAGAGTGAGGGTTACTTGTGCGGGTCTATCAACACAAATTTTGTACAAACCGAGTGAGAAATAATGATAGACTCTCAGGGGTACTCCTAACATTGCGTCAGCGGCGGAGACAGTCGGTGTTTTAGAGCAACATTTCAATCTTCCGGAGTCCCTGTCCAAAAGCGTAAGGAAGACCAGCTGCCGGTTCAAATCATGCCGTGGTGCTGGGATCCAATTAAAGTTGCGGGATTGAGTCCGCCGTTGAGCTGGCTGTTTCCTTTTTTCCTTTTTTTCTTGGTCAATTGCTTCTTTTCTCCCACTCATCCCCCCCTTTCTCCCCTCTTTCCAGATGCGAGCGAGGCATCTCTTCTCCGAGTATTTATCACAAAGGGCATCTAGACGGAAAGCAATTCGCCTATAAAAATGAGAGGAGAAAAAAAGAAATTCATACAAAAGAGAGAGCTCATTCGGTATGAATCCAAATATGGTGTTGGGGTTTCCTCAAGCTGGACTTCTTTTGGCCCTTTCTTAGCGTCTGTGTTTGGGAATGACTTGGTTTGGGCCAACGAACATGAGGTACAAGTACAGTACCGGTAGATTGTCTGATCCTGGTCCATACAGTACTAGTACTCGTACAAGTACTAGTACAGTGTTACCGAACCCCGTTATTTGGCCGGGAACTGGTGACCTGCGGGCCGTGCAGAGAGCAGTGCATATCGCAGCTGTAGGGGGGGACCACAACGGTGTTCGAAGTCGGAATGGTCTGGCTTTGTTATTTCGAGACCCTTAAAAGCTTTTACAGTAAAGCTGTGGACTCTGATGCATTCCGCTTGTGAGGTGCTCGAGTGAGTTATCAATACGAGACAAAGTTGTACTCTTACTCGTACAGTACTAGTACGGTACTGGTACAGTCTGTTCGGGTAAGCTCTGTATTGTTCTTTTTCGGGAGAGTGAAAGAAATCGGGATAGTTACTGCATACGTGGTCCGAGTTTGTGTGCATAATATTCAACCAACCAGAGTTCCCGACGACCCAACTTTTTGAGGGGTTTTTTTTCTTCCCTCTCCTCCTCAAGAAAAAAGGGAGCCAGCCAGCCCCAGTTCCCCTGTCGGCTTTGGAAACATAACATGGAAAAAGAAAGAAAGAAAAGCTGGTGAAGAGGAAGAATACCGGCATGATAGGAAGATGTGAGAGAATAACAAATAAACAAACCAGGGACTGTGGAGTGAAGGAGAGTTTGGATTCAAGCATACTCGAGAACAGTATTCGTATCGTACACCGGCCTCGCCCAATCCTCGTTGCTAGGAGAAAAAACAAAGGTTTGTATGGCACACGCGTGGCCGTCTCTTGTTTACGCCTCACCGTTTACGCTGCTCCCTTCCCTTTCCTCTTCCACGGGAGAAACCATATCATCCAAGCACCCGTACTATTGTCCTCACCCTTCCTCTCTCCCCTTCAACTTGTCTCTCCCTCCATCGCCTTTGTATTGGCCCTTGTCCCCTTTTCGGTGCTTCGAAGGACTTCTCTGTACTCACTTGCTGGTGGGACCTTGCAAACTACACACATACGGTACCGGTATTGTCCCCTTCTATCTACTGCTGGTATACTCGAGTACTCGAGTACTGTACATCCTGTCCTTCCTCCCCCTTGCCCGCCGATTGGCGGTATAACTCTAACAATCGCCCTCATCTGCTGTGGAATCTTACTCTCCCACCACTGACATTGTTCCACCATCGCAGGGAACAATCACAACAACGCACCCTCCTGCATACCACCGCACACGCTATCAACAACAACCCCCACCCCCTCCTTCCCCCATCATCAACAAGTCCCTTTGCATATACACACACTTACACACGCCTTATCTCGTTCTATACCCAATTCCCAGTCTTTGGCACTATCCCTTCCCCCGCTAAATCATTAGCATTCCAATGTCAGAGGACTTCCGCGGTCGCATCCAAGACCCTCGAATAGTCACTCGTTCCGCGAGGAAACCTTCCCCCGGTTTAGCCGCAAGGATTAAAATGCTCGAAGCCAACGCTGAGAAACGCAACTGTTCTTCCACCATCAACAACAACAACAACAATAACAACGTGATGAGTAAGGGCAGACTATCACCTTCCCCCTCACCTCATCGTAAAATTTCGAGCGCTTCCTCCAACGGAAGTGTCTCGCCTGCCGCCGCCGCGATCACAAACAGCACGGCTGCCCCAAAATTATCAAAAGAGTTGCCCCCCACGCCTGTCGAGGACGATGAAGACGACGAAGAGTTCCACACTGTTAAAGGAGATGGGGCAAGCAAAACCGGAGACGACGACGACGGTTCCTCTAGTGACGGAGAAGGGACACACAACTTCTCTTCTGCCCTTCAGTCACCAAACAATCATGACGGTACTTTCAACCACGCTTCTATTATGATGACCTCTTCGCCACCGGGCTCTGCGAGACCAGATACTTCGTATTCCACTTGGACCGAAGATTCCCGTAGCGCTGCCCGCTTCTCCAATGACACCACCCTAGAAACAAAGCCAGAAACGCAAACAGAGACACGGTACAACAACAGCCCTTACATGGTTTCATCTACAAGTCTGCAGAGGCGTGCTTCCGTGTTCTCGTTGTCCCGCGTTTCTTTTTCGGCACAGCTCTCACGACTGACATCGCTGTCGCTCCCTTTGTCGGAGGATATTTCTTCTAGAATACGGCAATTGCCGACTGCGAGGGAAGCCTGCAATGCGCTCATCTCGGCTGGGGATCAGATTAGTCGTTGGATTGATACCGCCAAGAAAGTCTTACGTGGTCTAGATGCCGAGGATGATGTTGAGTGGGCAGCTCAGGGACGCGAGTCTCTTAATGAGGTGGATGCTGCGATTGGGAAGTTCTCTGGTTTGGTCAATGTTTATGTCGAACTCATTGACGAGCTACAAAACAGGGATGATTCTGATGAAGTGGAAAAAGTATTGGTCGAAATTCTTAAAAGTATGGAAGAGGTTATGGATGGGTGGAATGAAGTTAAGATTATCCTAAAGGGTGTGAAAGATCAGGTCGAGACTGCGATGGAGTGGACAGAGCTATGGACTATGATTCTACAAGATATCCAGGCGGAATTGGACGCGTGCCAAACAATTGTCTTTGAGGAGGAGGAAAAGCGACACCGGAGCATGATGGAAGACACCAGCATAGTGGACCTAGATGCTCTGGAGACCATAATTGAGGAGACACCTATATCGGCCCTACCCAAAGTCACCAAGACTGCGGGAGAAGAGGAGAGCTCGTTACTCGGACTGATGGCAAGGATGCAACCTTTGAGGGTTAGCTTGGACTTTCTCCCCATGAGGTTGCAGAGCTTCCAGGCTCGAGCCGAGGGGATCTTTCCTAGCGCCTGCGAAGATTTGGCGGGCCGACGAAATGCCTTGGAAAAGAAGTGGAAGAAATTGGATAGCGACGTGGAGGGGCTGAAGAAAGAGTTGGGCGAAGACAAATGGGTTGCGCTATTTAGGAACGCTGGCGTGCAGACGGCTAATATGATGTCAAGCGTGGAGAGGAGTCTTAAGAAATTGAGAGACGCAGTTACGATATGGGAAGAGAGCGAGGGGAGGATTGACAGTGATTTGGCATTGAAGATTCAGAATTACGAAGCAAAGAAAGTGCATTACGGTAGGTTGCCTTTATTCAGCTGTCTGTTTTCGCAGTCGTGAACTGACAAGAATGTTGTGTAGGATCTGCAATTGAACGAGCATTAGGACTTATTACTAAGGGAGTCCGTGATAGGATAACTGTTAATGGAGAAATCATTCGTCTCGACGCTGCTATGCGGGCGCGTTGGAAGACTCTCGAAGATGGAATGGCCGACATGGAACAGGATATGAATGACCTTGGTTTGAACGTGCAGACACTTCGGGATTCTTTCTCCTCGGTGAATTCCCTGGAGGTACGCTCCTACGGAGGCTCGGGAATAATTACCCCCGGTAGCTCTCCGGCCAGCTCAGTCGTCATGACTTCCTCTCCCGGAGGGATCGAAAGGAAGCGATCACCCCCATCAGCCACCAGGTCACCAAGCGGAGTTGTAAACACTCGGCCTAGCCATCAACCCAGAGCCAGCTCGATCCCGAAGAAAAGCCAATATGCTAGACTTTCCTCCACAGGGTCAGTCGTTGCTGCATCGGTACGTAGCTCACTTTCACCCATTACAACTGGGATGGTTAGAGTCTCATCTACTTCGGGAACCTATCAGACTCCACCCACAACTCGTAGGTCTTCCTCAACATCCAGCTCTAGCGGCAAGCCAGTAGACAACCGGCCAAGGTGGAACTCCTCAACAAACACCAACGACAGCCCATTCGGGCACAATTTTAAGCCTCTAAACCTCACTACCCCGAGCCCATACCGCAAGAACCCCCCAAATGCCAACCGAATAACCAGTCCCACCCTCTCCCTTCCCGCCTCTCCCGGAGCCAGCAGAATTCCCGGTCCAAGCCCGCTAACTTCTGCGTCCCTCCCGGGTTCCCCCCTCCTCTCAGGAGCCCGGAGATCCAGCGGTGGCGTCTCCCTTAAGTCCCCTAGCCCAGCACCAAGACTAGCCCCTGCCGCTGGTGGCCGCCAACACCCGGAACTTCGCCGCCAAGCAAGCATGAGCCAACTCCGCTACCAGTCCCGCGACCAGGCCCGCCACTCTTCGCAGGAGTCCATAACTTCAAGTACCATCTCACACTCCACCTACGTCGAGGAGAAGGGTCGTGAGAGAGAGGAGCGACAATGCTTGCGTGATAAGGAGAATGCAAAGCGTAGTGTAGACGGTAGGCCTGCTAGTGCCATGGCTAGCGCGAGGGCCAATCGTGTGAGTATGCTACCGAGACCGACGACGCCGGTGTCGGGGTCGGGGGCGGGGAAGAGGAATAGTATGCCGCCCGGGACAACGCTTACTCAGCAGCAACAGCAGGCGGCTGCGAAGGCGGATGGTAGGCCGAGGTGGAGGTTAAAGTAGTTTAGTTCCTTTTTTTTCTGGAGGGTTGGGATAGTGTTGTTGTGATCCTGTTGTCTTATTCACTCCCCGCTGTTGGTATTGGCATGCGCTTGTTCTGTGACGATTGGCGAACGGGGGTGATGCGCTTCTTATTCCGCTTTTTTTTCTTCTTCTCCATTACCTTTATTTATTACCTTTGCCTCTTCACTTTTACTCCCTCCTCCACCTCACGCCGACTCTGTTACTAGCCCCCTGGTAATCACCAATCATACCCATCTCCATTCAAACCTGCGGGCCAATTGGCCCACCCATCTCAATACTCATTTCTTTCATCCTTTTCTTTTCTCATTCGTCTCATCTTGTCCCATTCGTTTGTTTTCCACCAATTACTTGTTCTAGCTCATTCATCCTTGCTTGTCTGCTTCGGGGGGTTTCCATACATGGCGTTCTCATTCTGTTTTTCGCACCATTATTCCATAGCCTTCTTCTCCCTCCGCCTCTTCACCTTTAGTGACTTCATTTATTCTATATTCGCAGGCGTGTAAGGGATTTTTTTTTTTTTTTTTTTTTTGAAAACTATGATATCTTGCTTTCTTTCCGGCCTTCCCCCCTTCCGCTTTCATATCGTGAACTTTTTTCTTTTCTTTCACCCCCCCCCCCAATGAAATTCGTGCTTGACTCATGGGTGGTGAATGTCTTGTGAATTTTGACCTGATTGGTTTGGCTTTACCCCAGGAGGAGGGAAGGGAAAGAGCAAACTCCACTCCACTCTGTTTTTTGTTACGTGTGTGGCGGTGCATTGGCCATGTGGTTTTCTCCGTTCTCTAGTTTAGGAAGGATTGTAGGATGGTGGCATGGGTTAATGTGATAATTGTCGATCGACTGATCTGTTTCTTCAAGCCTTAATCACGAATGAATGAATGAATGTATGAATGGTAAAGTATCATAAATGGGCTGGACCAAGGAGAAGTGCGAAACTTTTGGGGTAACTGACGTTTCTTTGCATTTTCGGTCTCGAGTGATTGTGTGTGATTCGGGATTGCGGTGATAACACATTGTAAAAATCAAATGTGTAGTTATTCCGCTTTCAAGCCAATTCTATCCAATAAAATTAGCTGCATGATACCATCCTGAAAACTAGCACTACATTACTACGGTAACATAAAAAGTCATTGCCTCCCTCCTCCCTCCCTCCCCTCCATTCAATGGACTGGGTCAATTAATTAATCAAACTCGGTTATACATCCCATCCACCCCATACCCTCTCATACCCCCCACCGGGGGCTGTACCGAAACCAAGGGTGCTCTGGCCCTAGCCCTCGACCGTCTCTTCCGGCACTTGATAAACACAACGATACCAACGATCAGAAGCGCAAGACCGCCAAAGGCACCAGCTGCCACACCTATAATCATTATGACATTCGGGCCCGTATTCGGGGCGAGGATGTCCGCCGCTTTCGATTGCGGGGGTTTAGGCACTGATGTGGTTGTGGCGGCGGCCAGAGTTGATTGTAGGGAAATCTCGAGCGAGGTAGGGGTGCCGTTTGGCTGGTCTGTACTAGTGGGTACTAGGGGTTGAGTTGTTGTCGAGGGGAGGTCAGAGGTGGACTCCTCGGTGGCTGTACTCGCGGAAGTAGGGGTGGGGGTTGCGGTGGAGGAAGAAGGCTGGGATGGGGCTGATGAGATGGAGGTGGTTAGTGATGCAGTTGGGTTGGTAGTCCCGCTTGCGGTGGCACCACCGAAGGTAGAGTCCGGGATCGAGAGATCGAATGGAGGACTGTATTCGAAGGTTTTGGTCGCGTCGTCGATGATCTTGAAGCCGTATTTATCCCCCTTTGGCATTGATCCACTGTCCTGCAGTGAATTTGGGATGGTCCATGTGAAGGTTCCACCATTGCTGATGGATGCTGGGAGCCAAATTAATTGCCAAACCTTCAGCATAAACTTCAATCTAGACACTTACCGGCGATTGGTCCGAGGTCTATGAGGTTACTGGGAGGTCCCTTGAGGAGGCTTATGGTGATTGTTCCTTGGGTGGTGGGCTATACACCAGATTGCAAGGTTAGTTGGAGAGTTTCTCAACTACAGCAAATGGTGCAGAGGTATTAAACATACGGTCCAAGTGATAGTGAGGGGCACGGTAGAATCCAAAGAACCACCAAGTGGGTATGTGATTGCATTCTGCCCGCTGGTCCCCTGTGCGAATGCCCCAATCGCGCCTGTTAGGGCACATAGCACTACTGGAAGGAATGATAGATAGCGCATCATGGATTTCGTTTTTAAAGGAATGGACGCCTAAAGCGAAGAAAATGATAACGAAGAAAAAAAAGAAAGAAAGAACCAGCTGGCGATTCAAGGGAGTGACGATCTAGTAGGAAACGAAAAGAGGGGATAAGAGGAAACGAAAAAAAGGTCGGGGGGGTAAGTGTGATTTTATTCCATTGTTGTTGCCCATGAAGTCCGCAATCCTGCTATTCTCAGCCCCCGGTATGTTGTGTTCAACCAACCTCATCACACGGGGGGAAGGCCTGGGGATATGGTGCGAGTTCGTCCAAATGCAATCACTGGGTGATACCATAACCTACAGTAGGAGTCACAATGGAGAGACCCGTGCGGGCTTTTGGGAGTATTGTACTAGTACAAGTACGGCACCCTAGATTCTGGGTAAACTCAACCCGCCACTATCCTCTGTATGGCAGTTGCTATACCGAGAAAAGCATACTTGCCACAGGATTAGGCCTCAATGGAACTAGTGGTTACCTTAAGAAGTATAGCGGCCGATCAAGTTTGTCTAGAATTTAGGGCACTGGCAGGCTACCTGTAACAACCTTATCCCAGAACCACCATCGACTTGTGCGATATGATAGGGGTCATCTGCAGGGGGAAGGCAGGTACCGATGCGGTTGTGCCTGGTGCTTTTTGCCAACCTTGTTGAATACAAGCACCGTACGGTACTCGACCAATCAGCAAGTCTGAGATCCTTACTTGTGTACATACCGTAATCGAGTACCGGTATGGAAGGGGGAAGAATGTTTCAACCCCCAATCTCGGTAGACTGGGAGGGAATCACGAGTGCCGACGCTGCTGTTGAGCACGGTGCAATCGTACTGTACTCGTGCAATTCCTCCAGCGAGGGCTACTGGGTTGGGTTCCTGATGGACAAGTTACCGGTATCATACGGTAGCCCATTCGCAATTCCAGAAACACCATTGCGGTACTCATTTTCAACGGGCACTTGTCTTCCCGCCCGATGGATTCGCGGATACCATCCTCACAGAACGCTGCGATTGGGTGCTCAGATATACGAAACACTAGATAACATGTCCAGGTTGACGAGCCAGTTGGTGATAAAAAATGTGATAAAATACGAGAGCTATGGCTGTGGCTCACTTCGGTGACCTGCATTTCCCCCTTTTTTCCCCAGAAACTGCACACATTATCCCGAGGATCAAACCTCACATGGCGGCGTCGGTCAGTGTCTCCGTACTACTCGGGTAGTACGAGTAAATTAGGGAGACACAGGTCAGGGAACACAGAGATGGCTGTAAAGGATTGTTGGCTGCGGAAAGTTCCGGGTTTTTGACGCCGTGTGTTTTTAAGAGCGCGCGTCCCGATATCATTGATCGGCATGCTTGACACTGCTGCGCTCCGGCAACTTTAATTCGCCACCGAGTAGGGTCCGAACAGTCGGTCCGCTCGAGTGCCCGAGGATGGAGTTAATACACAGTATCATACTGGTACTGGTACATACCGTAGTAGATAGCCCACGATACGATACGATACCGTAAACCCACTAGACATTGTTAGTCAAGCTAGTGATAGCTATCAAAATGTGAAGAAGACTCGGGGAGGCGAGACAAAGGATCGAAGGGGGCTGCAGGACCGGAGAAGGGGAGATCAGGAGAGACATCGGGGCCAACGACGATAGGTTCATAAATTAAGTTACACAACGAGCTTGGCCTTGGAGAGAGCACCTGGTTACCCGGAATGAGAACCTTTGGTGCAAAATACCGTACCGTATATACTCGTACTGTACTCGTACAAGTACGATAGTCTACAGTACTCGCAATTTTCTGACATTTGTAAAAACAACCGGGTCCGCATATGCCCACATATGCGGCCAAGAAATGATGCATGAGACCTGCATACACAGGCAGGTAAGTACTCAGTTATGAATACCAAATTGTGGTTTTTGAAGAGTTTGTGAGGTAGGAGTACAGTTAGAGGGGTGATGTAACGATTCCTCCTTGGATAGTTAGATCTTGGCGATGGGGAATGATACTTCTCTTTTCTTCTTCTCCTCTTTTTGTCTTACGATAGTGCTAGGCCTCTGCCTATGTTACCAATAGTACAAGACCTCTGTCTTCTATCGGGAACGCCTATCGTAAGTTTTCTCTAACTCTTCTTCGTAAAGCACTTTCCATGGCGTAACGATATTGTTGCAATAAAGATAAAGATCGTAAAGGTGTTTTATATTTGTTTAAAGTAATAAGTAGGAAAAGTACTTAGAAGTCAATCTAATTTTATTTAAACTCGTACCGCCAACACTGGCATGCGACGAGCTCCCGCTGGCACAGGGATACCACTAACTGGGATACCACTAATCCTAAGCTAATTAAGTCTACGGCCCCGCACCTGCCATCCTCGAGTCATGCCCGCATGAGAACTAATTACAAGACCATCAAACAACCCAGCGCCTGCCCCGGTCCAAGTCCGTAGCCCCTCTGGTATGAAGTCAACCAGTACTAAGCGTAGCTGAAGCCGAGTAAAAGACCGACCCAACCAGGTTCCTTGTCCAACAAAACATAAAATCACTACCACGCGGTTCAAACACCGTCCCGCAAAACCTCTACCATAATAGAAAACCAACAAAACCCTATAAACAAATATAAACTACAGGCGACACAATGGCAGAGAGGAAGTGACCAACATGTCCACCTCTCGCATCCACATGCCCGGCTGTCGACCCTATGAACCCACTTTGCCAAGTACCTCCAAAGAGCGTAATGGTGAAGAGGACCTGTGCCTGCTGCCTGTCCCCCAAACAACAAAATTCATAAACAAAAGAAATACATAGAGGTGGTGACAGACCGAAGCGGTCAGTGGGGCCTATCTCCCACTCGTAGTACCTTGCCCCCGCCAGCCATGTCCAAAGCCAAACCAAAGAAACCAAACAGACCCCACAAAGCGCAGCACGCAGAATCCAAACAAGTCCAACCAGGTGGTTGCAATCCACTATCCGCACAGGTGGCCATCAATCCTCCGGGTTGTCAAGTAGCTATGCAGCACTCAGCAGCTTCACCCAACAGCCCCATCAGGCCGGAAACACTTAATTAGACATCGCCCAACCTGACGCATGCCCGACTGGTGCTCGCAGGTGCCTCTCCCCCCCCAATCAGCCCCCCCTCAAGCCCCACACACTAGGCGCCACAGAGCCCATCCAACCCCCTCAGCCCCTCAGACAGATCAACCATCCGACAGCCCCAGGACAGCTATACCTAACCCTCATCAGGCAGCTACTTGTCTTGGCCACGCCAACAGAGCCACAACTCTCCACTCCATATAGCCGAGGGGAGCCCACCAGCCAAAGCTGGGAGCCACAGAGGAGGTAGCACCAACACCCGAAGGCACCAGCACTGGCCACGCCATCTAACCCAGCCAAACTGAAGATCAACTGAGTCGGGAAAAAGGTTAGCGGAGCCAGCCAAAGCCAGCTCCACAGGTACGGCAACAAGCACAGACTGAACGATGGGCAAGAGGCATCCCCAACTGACGTGACAAAAAGGGGGAGGGTGAATGAACAGAAGTAGACAAACAGAAGGTAGGCCCCACTTCCAATGGGTGAAGCCGCCAACTACAGACTACAACCAAACCACCTAAACGCACAGACAACGCGAGTATCTGGCAGCCAATCATTCCACACTACCCCAGGTGGCAACAATAACCACACCAGGGGGTAAGAGTTTTTCAGGGTTATAGCCATCCCTACGGGTGCGAGGAGGAGATGCCTGACTGAATCGCCATAAATGCCGCAAGGATAAAAACTCCAAGGAAACAGCGATAAACAACATTGTAGGATTCTGACCGTAGAAACGTAAAGTAACAAGGAAGAGAGGGGCCGGCGAGGCCCCCTCCCTTGAGGAAGTGATGTGGCTGGTACGACGTGTTGATACTTGGGAAGGTCATCAGTCTAACCCAAGGGCGTTTTGTATCGCGAGAACTAAGGACTCTGTTAAAGCCCAACAAAGATATGAGCTGGCCCAAAGAACGACACTGGTGATCCCCCCAAATACAAGGTTCAATCCCCCCAATCGAACGCGAAACCTGCGAGTAGATGATAGACAGGAAGCCGTAGATATTTTACCGAAAGGGGCTCGTATGTGACTGGGATGAAGTGCTCGAAGTGTTAGTATCGTGAGATAACCAACCCAACAAAACGAGACGCAAACAAGTTATCCGCCACACAATACCTAACAGACCTTAACACCAAAGACCCCAGGAACGACTGAGTGAACTCAGATATCTCTCCCAGAATCCGCGGCATCAAGGCCCATTATGATGGCAAAAGAAACGCTCGAGGCGAAGCGACGGCAAGGACGAGGAAAAGTACTTAGAACAAAGCGTGAAGAACCTATCCTCCTCGTCTGCTTCGGCCTCCTTATGTAGTTTTCTTCCCGCCCGTAGTTGTAACCGGTACGGGTACTTGGTTATTGGTTTTTGTTTTATATTTTGTTTTAAGTATTGCTTTGATACTTGGTTTGTTTTAAGTATTGTTTGATACTTGGTTTTGTTTTATGTTTTGTTTTAAGTATCGCTTTGATACTTGGTTTTTGTTTTATATTTTGTTTTAAGTATCGCTTTGATACTTGGTTTGTTTTAAGTATAGTTTGATACTTGGTTTTGTTTTGTTTTAAGTATCGCCTTAATACTTAAGGAGTTTTACCAAAGTGTATCGATTGATACCTTTGATTAGTTTCGTTCATGCTAGATATGAACAGATTTGTGTATTTAAAGACCGCCTGTTTCTACGATAGAAAAGGCAGACTTCGACAGACAGTATTTCAATATACTTGGTTGAACGGTTACTTCTTTGTTCCCCAGTACACCCTCGAAGCCTCCTTTAGTTCTCAGCTCTCGCCTCCGCTCTGGAAGAGCAGGCCACCTGCCAACTATCGTATCTATTACCGATAACGTGATTAGTATCTTGCGAACACGTTACAGTAGTCATGTGACCATTTTTGGTCACATGTGCAAAACCAAATCATAATAAACAAGTTATGTGACCAAGGTAGTCACATGCTCAAAACCCATGACCTCATAACGAGGTCATGTGCAAAACTCATAAACCAATCATAACACAATAAACAAGTCACATGACTCGACTGAGTCATATGTGTGAAACCCATAACCTCGTAACGAGGTCATGTGCCAAACATAAATCATATGCGCAAGGCTTACCCACAAGGCACACTCGTAGGGCGTACTCGCCAGGTGCACTCCCATGACTCATATTTGAGCCACGTGCAAAAGCAGTACAAATCCCACACATAACAAATCATATGACTCAAATGAATCATATGTGCGAAATAATAACATACGTGTGACTCATAACCATATGTCACGTGAAAACCTTTTCTTCGCTAAGCCATATTTGTGACAGGTGAAGGGGGGCAGTGAGCCAGAGAGACATTTTAGAAATCATAGAATGGTCACTCAGTAATAAGTCAAAGGTTAATTACAATACTATAATATTATATACAAAATAAAGGAAATAAAGCTAAGAAAACTAATAATTTAAGGAATTGCCCCCTTCATTTGTGATGCAGTCTTCTTTATGACTCTGTGTAACGATCCCCTTTCAGATAGTCAGTTCTTGGCGATGGGGAACGATACTTATCTTTTCTTTCCCTTTCTTTTCTTGTCTTACGATAGCTCTAGGCCTCTGCCTATGTTACCGATAGTACAAGACCTCTGTCTTCTATCGGAAACACCTATCGTAAGCTTTCTCTAACTTGTCTTCATAATGAGTGCTTCTTGGCGTAATGATAATATTGCAATAAGGATAAAGATCGTAAAGGTGTTTTATATTCATTAAAGTAATATGTAGGAAAAGTACTTAGAACAAAGCGTGAAGAACCTATCTTCCTTGGCCGCATCGGCCTCCTTATATAGTGTTCTTCCCGCCTTTAGTCATGTGACCTAAAGTGGTCACATGTACGAAACTAAATCATAACAAACTAGTCATATGACCAAAGTGATCACATGCTCAAAACCCATGACCTCATAGCGAGGTCATGTGCGAAACTCATAAACCAATCATAACACAATAAACAAGTCATATGACTCGACTGAGTCATATGCATGAAACCCATGACATCATAATTAGGTCATGTGCGAAATATAAATCATATGCGTAAGGCTTGCCCGTAAGGCACACTCGTAAGGCATACTCGTTAGGCGCATGTCCCATGACTCATACTTGAGCCATGTGCGAAAGTATCACAAATCCTACACATAACTAATCATATAACCCGAATAGGTTATATGCGTGAAACAATAACATACCTGTGACTCATAACCATGTGTCACGTGAAAACCCTTTCCTCGCTAAGCCACGTTCGTGACACTCTGCATGGATATGATATGCTAATTTATCTATTCCATAGGATACAGGTGCCATTTGTCCTCCACCATAATCCAAATTCTAGCTACGGTAAGCCAGATTCCCAACCACTTATGAATTTGATCCTTCATCTTATACCAGATTGTTTCTATCGGATTCAGATTTGGCGAGTTTGCTGGCTACTCTAGCTTCTGAAAGCCAAGCTACTGCTGTGGCTGGTTATGATAATGGTGGATATGTGCAGGCGCATTCTCCTCCATTATCACCACGCCAGGGCAAGCAGCTTAGACTGAGGTGATAAAAGGATAGAGAAGGAGAGTTAAGTGTTAGGAATACCAGAACCCGATACCTAGGAACCACCCTAAGTAGGGTAACCCCACTTGGAATCGGAATCTCTGGTCTCCAACACCCCCCTCCGGCTCCATTATGGGGCCCGCGCGTCATCATATATATCAATCTCAGTTGCGTCCTGTGACTATATTACCACAGAATTAAAGGTGTTAGAATAACACTGCATAGGTCGCCAACGTCCTTCCGACCAGATCCTGTTTACAGGGTATATGAGAGCGGACCTTCGGCTAGGTCTGGGAAGCAGAATGAAGTAATTCCGTCAACTACTCAGAGAGTTACTTGGCTCCAAAGACATGATACCTTTGGCACAGGCCGTAGGTAACGGGACAATTTCGCACAAAGAGATGGTATCAAATGGTAAAGGATCTCTACTAGAGACCAATACATTACATCTACCAGAAGAGTCTAGAACTCCAAAAGACACTACCAAAGAAGCCAACGAACTTTACGGAGTGTTGCAACTGGGTTTCAGAACACGTCGTAGTCATGGGGTGATTTCCAATACTATAATAGTTACTAAAACCTACTACCCAGAGAGCAACCAAGAGTTGCCGACCGAGGAATTAATTACCAATCTGGTGGAATAGCTTCCTACGAGTTAATAGAAAGTCATCCAGAGAAAATCCATCGGTTGGGTATGGAGTTACAAAGGATCGGAGTCAGATGACCTACAATGGTTGTAATGACGACCACCTTTACAGATATAGCCATGGATAAAACTGATCATTTTATCAATGGCGAAGACAATTGGAGCCAACTCAGTTCGACTTAAGAACTAGGCTATAAGTCTAAAGACTCTGCTAATCGGTATATTACTATTGGAGACAGTACGTTTCCTAAGAAGCAATATCGTAATTACTGAATAGGGTCTGATGGTTTTCAGGGTCCACAGGTGTTCGCACCTTGGAAGAAAACTCGACGTTGCGAATTACAATTGAAGAAGTACATAGTTGTATGATAGATGTAGTCCGTGAACACTCAGATGCGGAATATAAATATCGAAGTGCCTCCCAAGCTTTAGACATCACCAACCAACGGAGAAGAGACCTTAACAATATAATATTGTTTTTACAATTCTACCCTACTTTACCTACTTTACTTCGCTCCTAGTAGTCATAAACGAAATGAGCCAAGTCTGAGCCTTCTTAGACAATCTTGGTCTACAGAAACAAATCTCGATTGGCCTAGACACCTTTGAAGTCAATCAAGTTGTCTCCGCCTAACATTAAGATCTATACTCAATAGATAAACTAATGTATACCCCCCTTCTATCCTTTCCTTATTCATTCAGTAGTAGGAGTGGGAGTGGGTCGAGAATCTCCAAGTTTAGGAGATTATAGATCTCAATTTGAGCTTTCTACTTCTCTCACTCCTGGGGAAGCTTGACAAGAGCTTTGCTCTTCTGCTTTTCTGACTTGTATGTAGTTACATAGAGATGGTAGAGAAGCTTTACTCCTGTATTTTTATGTATATTAGCATTTGTATAGTTGTTTAGATAAACAGAATGAGTTACCAGTCTTACCATAGAGTATGGCACCCCAGAAGATTACTATAGCCCTCTGTGTAAACTTTTAGTTAAGATTTTGAGGAAGGTATGCTTTACCAGGCCTCCACAATACTCAATGAGCTCATCATCTCCTTAGGGTACCCATTTCAAAGTAAGATTCATCTGTACAGATGATCTCCTTCCAGTTCTGATTTTGGTGCTGTAGGCAAAATTCTAAGGGGGCTGCTTGTTGCTTTACTGAAATTGCTGGCTTCTTAGTAGGCTTTCACTGGTGAATATTGTTTTCTGCAAGAATCTTTTAAACTGTTTTTCCACCGATATCTAAATCAGCTTTCATTAATTTATATACATTTGTAATGATCCCTCCTTGGCTAATTAGTTCTTGGCGATGGGAACGATACTTCTCTTCTTCTGTTTCTTTCCTTAGTCTTACAATAGCACTAGGCTTCTGCCTATATTACCGATTGTACAAGACCTTTGTCTTCTATTGGAAACGCCTATTGTAAGCTTTCTCTAACTCTTCTTCATGAAGAACTTTCCTTGGCGTAATGATAATGTTGCAATAAAGACAAAGATCGTAAAGGTATTTTATATTTATTAAAGTAATAAGTAGGAAAAGTACTTAGAGTTCAATCTAATTTTATTTAAACTCGTACCGCCAACACTGGCATACGACGAGCCCCCGTCGGCACAGAGATACGGCTAACTGGTATACCACTAATCCTAAGCTAACTAAGTCTACAGCCCCATACCTGCCATGCCCGAGTGATACCCGCACGAGAACTAATTACATGACCATTAAACAACCCAGTGCCCTCCCTGGTCCAAGTTCGTATCTCCTCTGGTATAAAGCCAACCAGCACTAAGCGTAGCCGAAGCTGAGCAAAAGACCAACCTGACCAGGTTCCTTATCCAACAATCATAAAATCACTACCACCCAGTCTAAATACTGTCCCGTAAAACCTCCATTACAGTAGAAAACTAAACAAACACACAAACTAAACCTACAGACAACATAATGGCAGGGAGGAGGTAACCCACATGTCAACCTCTCGCACCTGCATGCCAGGCCGTCGACCCTATGAACCCACTTTGCCGGTTGCCTCTGAAGAGCATACCGGTAAGGAGGACCTGTACCCGCTGCCTGTCCCCCAAACAAAATAACACAAATAAAAGAAATACAGAGAAGTAGTAACAGACCAAGAAGGTCAGTGGGGCCTATCTCCCACCTGTGGTGCCATGCCTCCTCCTGCCAAAACCCGTAGCCAAACTAAAGAAACCAAACAAACCCCACAAGGCCCAGCATGTAAGACCCAAACAAGTCCAACTAGATGGTTACAACCCACTATCCGCACAGGTGGCCATCAGCCAGCCGGTCCATCAGGGAGCTTTACAGCACTCAGTAGCTTCGCCCAACAGCCCAGGCCAGACTGGAAACACTTAATTAGACCTCGCCCAACCTGACGCAGGCCCGACCGGTGCTCACAGGTGTCTCCTCCCCCAGTGAGCCCCTTCAAAGCCCCTCACACTAGGCGCCACAGAGCCCATCCAGCCCCCACAGCCTCTCAAACAGATTCACCATCTGAGAGCCACAGGACAACATATACCTAGTCTCATCAAGCAGCTACTGGTCTTGGCCACTCAACAGAGCCCCAAACCCTAGCACCTTGTAGCCAAGGAGGCCCACCAGCCTTAGCCAGGAGCTACAAAGGAGGCAGCACCAACATCCGAAGGTACCGGCACCAGCCACACCATCCAACCCAGTCGAACCGAAGTCTAACCAAGCTGAGAAAGAGTCGGCGGAACCAGCCGAAGCCAGCCCCACAGGTCCAGCAATAAGCACAGACTAATTCAATGGGTAAGAGGCACCCCTAACTGATGCAACATGAAGGGGGAGGGCGAACGAACCGGAGCAGACAAGCAGAAGGTAGGCCCCACTTGCAATGGGTGAAGCCACCAACCACAATCCACAACTGAACCACTCAACTACACAAACAACGTGAGTGTCTGGTGGCCAATCGTTCTACACTACCCTAGGCAGCAATGAACACCACACCAGGGGGTAAGAGTTTTCAGAGTCAAAGCCATCCCCACCGAGGCAAGAAGGAGACACCTGACTGAACCACCGTAAATGCCACAAGGACAAAAACTCTAAGCCAATGGTGATAAACAACATTGTAGAATTCCGACCATAGAAACATAATGTAATGAGGAGGGACCGGGCAGGTACTGCCCTGCCACCTGAGGAGTGATGCAGTTGGTACGACAAGTTGAAGACACGGGATGGTCATTAAGCGAATCTGTGGGCATTTTGATCCTGAAAACTAAGGACTCCGTTAAAACCCAACAAGAACATAAGCTGGCCCAGAGAACGACGCAGGTAATCCCTTCAAACACAAAGTTTAATACCCCCAAACGAATGCGAAACCTGCGAGTAGACTATAGACAGGAAGCCGAAGACATTTTACTCAAAGGGGCTTGTTAGCGACCGTGATGAATAGCTTGAAGTACCAGTATCGTGAGATAACTAGCAGGCAATGAAACGAGAAGCAAACAAGTAATCCGTCACGCAATGCTTAACAAACCTTAACACTAAAGACCTCAGGAACTACAGAGCGAACTCAGATATCTCCTCCAGAATCCAAGGCATCAAGGCCCACTATGGGTGCGAAAGAATCGCTCGGGGCGAAGCGACTGCAAGGATGAGGAAAAGTACTTAGAATTCAATCTAATTTTCTTTATACTAGTACCGCCGACACCGGCATATGACCAGTCTCCCCCTCGCCCCATAAAAAACAAACTATCTAAAATACACTACCGTGGACCGTTCCACCCCGCAGCCACTCCTCCCAAAGATAAATCCAAAAATCACTACCTAAGTGGGCTCACGGGCGCTCGCAGCAACTAGTGCTGCCCCGGATTAACGTGTCTTCCCACCTTGCTACCTAGCCACCGTCTCATACCCTCACCCCTATCCACCTCCAACACAATTTGTCCCACATATTCTACAAAGGAAACATACAGTCTGTCCTAACATCCCTCTGTCCTTTTATAATGTAGTCCCAGGTCCAAGTACCCGTCGGCCAAAACCACCCCACAAAAGGAACAACACTCTTCTTTTAACAACCTCTTTGTCTTAGCCCACCGCAAAACTACCGATGTTCGAGTCGCGAGGTCCAGCTCGTCCCATTGCTGGTGCCGAGAATGCCAAAAACCAATCGTGGCTCGTCCGTAAACAGAGGGGCTTTTTCTCAAAGTGTTCGGCGAAAGTAACTCGTTTTTGGGTTGCCATTGCTGAAATCGCGGTCCTACAACAGGGACAGTCACAGCGTCGCTGGTCGGGCAAGAAAAACCATTTCTTCAGCATGGTCATCAATCCCGGCAACACACATCCACTGCCATCATGCTTTTTCTCGCACCGGGTACAGGTCGTGGGATTTCCCACTGTCGCAAACCGACCACCTCTTTCCACCATCAGTGTACTGTCAAAGGGGTTACCTACCACTACCAATTCCCCATCCACCGTTTCAACATGCCGGGGAATCCCTAGGCCCAACCACCTGTGACTTATCCCCAGGACCTCCACAGCAGTGTCGCCGAATCCTTGTATAAGTCCACATCAGCGGAGCATCCTATAGCATAGCGGGAGCACTTAGTCCAGTGGTGTCTATCATCCCTCCCTTCACAGTTGTCATGCCCGACCAAGCCCGTTCCGCTGCGAATTCTCAGTAAGATGTAGGAGTCCATGCAGGTGAGTCCATGAAGATGCCGGGGTGCCCAAGGCCTGCGGGCATAATACCTATGTCCTTCCTTATCGTACCATGAACCCCATTCTTCCCTTCGCAACTCTCGAGCCAGAGCCACATGACCAATCCCGAAGCTGACTCCTTCCCAGAGTACAGGGCGCAATGGGCGACCCACACAGGTCTTAGCCTTTAGGTCTACCATCTCATTGCCATCAATGCCCATGTGTCCCGGTATCCAACTAACGCTGACGTGGCTGAATTCGTTAAGTAGTGGCGTCATAACTGCCCAAAGCTCAGCCGAATCTCCATCCGAAAACATATTATCTACCAGGGTGAGGGCCTGGACGCAATCCAGAAATACATGTACCGGGCATCTCTTGGCCATCCCCTGGGTATGTCGGAGTGCACAGACAACCGCAAACAGTTTACACTCAACAATACTCCAAGACAGGGGAACCGAGCACCCGTCGATACGGGTCAGGGCCCCTTTCTCAAATACCGCCCATGCCAAACCAGCCCCATCAGATGACTTGGACCCGTCCGTGTACAAGACCACATCCGAGGACTTGCAAAGATCTGTGTACAGTGAACGGTGGCGTGTAGCCATCACTGCCTTGCCTTTTCCAATCGTAACCGTGGGGTGGCGAGTGAGTTCCTTGTCCGAGTTCTGTCAATGTGCCACCATCCCTTCCTGCTTCCAACCGAGCCGTATTTCACTGAACCACGGGTGTTGACCACAGTACTGGTAGTTAATAAATCGGCTGTAGCACCTCCTCTGCAGATACCTTCCTTGGATGGCCACAGGTGGTGTTCCGAACTCAGCCAGCAGTATATTGTTCGCCAGCTTCATAGGGGTCTGGAAGACTGATCGGAGGCAGTCGTTGACATGGACCTGAATCTGTTTCACATGCGACGCGTGGTCGGTTACAAATTCAAGCCCGTAACACATGGTCGGAAGGTAGGCTGCCTGCACCAAGCGGTAAGTCTCCCACGCTCCTAGCCCACCAACACTCCCAAACCTTCTTCCCAACGCTGAAATCCTTCTCCTAACCCCCAACTCCCTTTCCAACCAGTACTTTACATGAGAAGAAAAGTTAAGAAATACATTAAACCTATACCCAAGAACCCGCAAATCCTCAGAAGGTAAAACCTCTTCTCCCAACAACTCCATTCCTTCCCACGCCCTATCCCCAAATCCGATCCACTTGGTCTTGAGGACACTGAACCCCATCCCTCTAGCCCTTGCTATGCGATTGCAGTCTGCAAAAATTTCTCCTGCATGGTATCGGGCAGCGTTGCAAGAATCTGCAGCCACCATGAGGACCCCATCATCAACATATGAGATCACCAATTGTCAGACTCCAGGGGAGTATCGCATTCGCGGTGTGAATATATCCGCTACATAGGCCCTAAAAAGAAAAGGCGAGAGAGGCGAGCCCTGAGGCACCCCTTTGCTGACATAGTAGTTCTTGGAGACGCATCCATTACAGCGGAAACGAACCGTCCGACAGGAAGCCCATCTTCGCACCCACTGACACAGGTTCAACGGACACCCCCGGGCAACCAGGAAGTCTGACAGGAGATCAACATCAATGTTATCGAATCCCCCTTCAACGTCCTTCGACAAAATCAGCCGTTTGTAGCCCTCATTATGTCGTAGGAATTCGAAGACTACCGCCATGGCGTTGTGAACCCCCCTCTTTCGGTGAGAACCAAACTGTGTCTCCCCCAGGTCAAGACATGTGGCTAGCCTCAACAGGACCACGTGTTCTGCAACCTTTGCAGGTGTTGGGAGGAGGTGTATCATTCTCCATGACTTGACGACATCGTATCTGGGTTTGTCAATCTTTGGTATGAGCACTACCTCTGCCCGATGCCAATCCGGAATATCGTGACGTAGCCCATAATCGACCAAACATCGTAAAGTCGTTGCATCCCTCCGCTTCCAGAACCTTATAAAAGGATACCCGATATCATCCTGGCCTGGACCCGTGTTCGTAGGGGACCTAGCAAGGGCAATCTCCATTTCCTGAGTACTGTCCATATCAATCATGGAGTCTTTCCAAGGAGCAGGATCACCAGGAGATAGCTGTTGTGCGACCAGGTCGCTGATATCAGAATGTGTCGTGGTGTAGGACCCATCTGATCGGGCCATGGAGGGAAGTGTTCGCTTGGCTTCCAGTTTCCGTGCCAGCTGAAAAATGTCCGGGTCCTGGCTCTCAGCTATCTTGGTCCTGATGTGTTCGAACCTGGCCCTTAACAGGCAAGCCCGGTAAACACTCCTGACCAGTTTGTAGTCCTCCGTCCGCTCCACCTTGCGCTTGGAGTATCGTCGTAGCCGAGCCACATCCAGCCTCATCGTTTCCAACTCTGGTGTCTACCACTCGCACCGACCTCTGCCAACGGAGGCCCGCGGGAGTGCATCCACCACACGCTTCATACCTTCCCACAACTTCTCATCTCCCACCTCTTTAAGGGCATCCAGTTGCTTCCCAACCTTTTCCCAGACTGCTTTCTTCCAAGCTGGCCTCCGACGTATAATGTTATCAGGGAGGTCTACCTTCAGCTTCAAGGCTTGAGCACTATGCTTGCAGCCAGCAGCGTCTATGTATCGATGTCGGACGTAGGGTGCCTTGTGCAGGCATAGGTTGATTCTGGAAACGTCCCGAAAGGTTGGCACTGGCGGAGGTACCATTTTCATGTCATGAGCTGGGGCCGTAAACCACTGTTTTAGCCATCGTCCGCCTGTATTGTGATGGTCTGCATTGGGATCCCTGTCTTGATGCCTAGCATTGAAGTCCCCAAACACAATGTCAGGTTCTCCGAGCTCATCCAACCATCGAGCAAACTGGTCTTTGGTATAGCCGGGTCAAAAGTAAACTCCAGTGAGTACTTTCTTTGTCCCTTTCTCCCAATACCCAATCTGAGCACTGTCTTCCCCATGCCCCACCACCTCAAACAGCCCACAAATGTGGGACCGAACAAACACCTCAACACCTGACCCTTCAATAAAGGAAAACAAATCCCACCCATCAACATCTATTGGTATATGGTGTCCCTCCCGATCCATAGGAGGTTCAATAATAAATAACAAATCAACAAAAGAAAACAAATCAAATGCCAGCGCCCGATTCTGACTACTCCTCCCCACGTTTAATGCCAATGTCGTAATAAGCATTTTAAAAGGGGGCCTCAACTGATCCACTCAGGCCGCAAGGGCCAGAGGCATAGGCGGAGCCGGTATCCAGATCCCGAGCAACCCAACTTGTTTCCTCATCGCGGGGCTTGGTGGCAGCGCCGGCCTTGGTTTTTAAAGTTCACCGTGCTGGGGAGGGGGACAGCCGTTCTGGTTCCTTACCCTTGGACTTTACCGACTTACGGCGGGGAGCCTCATCTTCCTCATCACTGCTGATCTCGACCATCCTGGGTGTTGGGGACCTCCCACTGCTGCGGCTTCTCCTCCTTCTATTTTTTATCTGCCCTCCTACTCTGCTGTTCCGGTCTTCTGACAGGTTCCTGAGCGGGTCCTGTCTCCTATCCAGCAGGCGAGAAAGGTGGAGTCGGGGATGACGATTTGATACCCGGGCATCGCTCATACCCCATGAAGTGGTCCATCCGATTGCACAACCAGCACTGTCTCCTGGTATGTCCACAAGCCTGACGCACCCCTCTGGGACATGCCAGCTTGCTGCACATGTGCTCCCGAGAGAAATGTTCTCCGAAGCAGAATTGGCACCGGGGGGGGCGGCCACATGTTGCCTCGAAGTGGCCGGTTTCCAGGCACTTACCACATACCTTAAGGGGGCGGTGTTCCTTGAAAATTCTGACATTACGGGCACCTCCTTGCAACCAAATCTTTCCCTCTGCCAGTCTTTCCCTGATGGCCTCATTATTCTCCACCACGAAGCGGATGCCGCAACTCGTAGCATTGGCCTGCCTCATTGCGTATATGGATCCCATAATATCGGGCTGAGACACAGTGACTACACCAGTATTGGATTGCTCCAGGTCAGTGTGAAGGCCATCAAAAGCTGCACTTCCAGTCCATCCTTCCACCCTCCAAATCGACCCCCGTCCTGTGTCAGCAAGTGGGACACCAGAAACAAAGAACTTCACCTTTTCCAGGTTCCTCTGGAATTCAAACTCCGGGAGTGACAATTCCCTAAGCAGATCGAGCCTGGCCTTGTCCAACCTGTTGCCCAGCTCCATCACAGAGTGTACAGCCAAAGTCAGGAAGATGCATCCAATTTCCGGCCGAACATGCCCTGCGCGAATATAAGGAGCATTTCCTCGAATCTTGCCTTGATTGGAAAAGGTCACATTGATCCGATTTTGGATCATTTCAATATCAACGCCTTCTTTCAGGGCAACCTTCTTCTGAGTAGCGAAGCGCATAGTGATGTGCCTCCCTCTAGCATTCGGGATTGGCGATGAGTGCAGTGGTGGTGGTACCAAGTTCAGTGGGTATAGGGGCCCCATTGGCACTCATCGGTATTCCTGTCGTGTCTCAGCCGCGTCAATTTTGACGCTAGTCAGGGCTGCTGGCCCGGACTGGGCTGCTGTAGTAACAGGTGTCGCAGCCTTCGGAGCCAATTCCTGTTTATCAGCCTTCCTCTGAGTCTTGGCCGAGGTCGCCGCTTCCCTTTCTTCACCAGATCCTCTGGCAGCCTTTCTTCTCCTTCTAGCAGCATCACTCAGGCGTTTACCACGTTTCCTTCGTTCTCTTCTTTTATCTTCCTCCTCCCCTTCCTCTTCTTTCCAGTGAACAGACTTGCCTTCACCCCCACGGGCTACTTGCAAGACTACCCCCCCTTCACTGGAGGAACTGCCGCTGCTGCTGTACAGGTGGGATGAGGCCACGGATGCGGGCCGGGCAGGACGTACCCGTTCCTGTGGGCCAGCAGGGGGTTTGGACACGTATGCCATTCGTTTTACTACCTCCGTAAAGGAGGCTTTAGCAGTAGGAGCCTCCTTGGATGCCTCCTTTCTCTCAGGTGTAGGGGGTGGTAGGGTAGGTTCTGAAGAAACATCGGAGGTACTGTGAGGTACAGCTGGGGAGGAGCGGCGGTGTGGGGACAACCCCACCTGAAGGGCTTCAATTTCCTTCCCTTGTCTGCCAACAATATCGGTCAGTGCTTTTACTGCCCGTTCCAAGACATGAACTCGACTCTAGTAGTTTATCCCGTTTCTCGGACCTTCGTTGTCAAAGGTGGGGTCACTGTTCATCCAAGTTCATACATCCTGTACCGTGTCATCTTCAATTGACCCGGACTCCGAGGAGAGGAGAGGCTGAGTATTACCAGACTGGATGTCTTCCAGGCCTTCTAACATGGACCCAATTACACTACCTGAGAGGGGTCCAGGAGAGGGAGTCCTACCAACATCCAGCATCCCACAGACACCTGCCATGATCGAGTCTGCCTGGGCTACTACAGTGTTAGCGTCCTCTGGTTGGGTTTCTGGGAGCTGAACTTCCAGTGGAGTTGAACCGCCACTGGGGGTTTCCAAGGGACCCTCTAGTTGGCCTCCGGGAGGTGACACCCATGGTCCAATAATAGGCGGGGGCGATGAGCCCATGGCTAGTGAAGGGGCATGTAAGCTGTCGCCCAAACCAGTCGCTTCCGAGTTGCGTCCATTGCCCAGGCCCATAGGGGTGTCTCTAGCTATCACCCCAGAGGTGGGTAGGACATCCTCAGTCATCAGCAGGGATGGAGAAAGGGGTATGGCCTCGATTGTTGATGGGAGTACTACAGGCAGAGGGATAGTCAGGCGCCCATGGTGAACAGTTAGGGGCAGGCCAGGGAGAGCGGGAACAATCTGTTTTTTCCGTCCCTCATCAACGTTGATAGCCTTCAAAAATTGGGGACCAAGGAGAGGAGCAGCAGATCGCTTAGTGGAAGATGCCGACCATGTCCGGCGGCACGTTCCAGAGGCAAAAGGGTTATAATCCTCGTCATCAGGGTCGTCCAGCTTGAACTTTGGGGTTTCGTAAAGAGGCCTTTCGCCTGACAACATTCCTGCTAAAAAGGAGGGAGTCGATGAGCCGGTCCTGGTCTGGCGGAGGAAGCTGGTCATCTTGCTTTGGATGGCTCTAGCGAGGGGAGGAGTAGTAGACCAGGAGCTGGCCTCAACCGTGGTGGCAGTCGAATTGTCCTTGGTGGGGGGGATGGAGGATTCAGGGACTACAGCCTGAAAATCTTTAGGAGGGGAAGGTATGGGGGCTGGAGAATATTCCGAGCCACGGTCTGAGTTGAACCAAACGAAGAGCCCTGTGGTAGTGTCCTTGTTCAAGCCACACGTGGCTGAACAGCCTCTCCCAATCAGGAAACCTCTCACCAAAACCTTCACTTCTTTCATCGTGGCAACGGTCGCATCAGCAACCGTTTGCCGAACCAAATCATCAAACTGCCGGTTCACTACATTCTGACACCTGTGACAGTGGTAAAACTGTAAGAAGTTAAAGTTTCCCTTGGGTGCAATATATGACTGTGTAGTTGTGGGGATGAGGCCACAGTCGGCCTCAGTAGCAGGCGCAAGAGACAGGGCCGCACGGGCTGTCTCAAGCGAGGAGGAGGGGTGGGAGTCGAACCTAACAGAGGATGACATCCTCGAAGGGGGGAGAGAATCCGTGGAAGAGGAGGCTGTCGAAGACGCCATCCTCGCCCAAACTATACTTAGTGATTACCGGGACCAGGCCACGGATATCTCACACTGAAGTATCTTCTAAGCGAGAACAACAACTTCTAACCGACCGCCCGAAACGAAAAATACAAACAAGTAATAGTAGATGAAGTATTTATCGCGGGTGAAATAAGGTAAAGTATTGGTTATGCTCACTTCCGACATGGAGTGCAAGAAGTAGGAAAAGTACTTAGAATTCAATCTAATTTTATTTATACTAGTACCGCCGACACTGGCATACGACCAGTCTCCCCCTCGCCCCATAAAACAAACTATCTAAAATACACTACCGCGGACCATTCTGCCTTGCAACCACTCCCTCCAAACATAAATCCCAAAATCACTACCCAAATGGGCTCACGGGCACTCGCAGCAACTAGTGCTACCCCGGATTAACTCGTCTTCCCACCTCGCCTCCCAGCCACCGTCTCATACCCTCACCCCTATCCGCCTGCAATACAATCTGTTCCACGTACTCTACAAAGGAAACATACAGTCTATCCCAACATCTCTCCATCCTCTTATAATGTAGTCCCAGATCCTAGTATCCCGCGGCCACAATCATCCCACAAAACGAACAACGCTCCTCTTTTAACAACCCTTTTGTTTTAGCCCATAGCAAAACCACCGACATCTGAGTCGCGAGGTCCAGCTCGTCCCATTGCTGGTGCCGAGAATACCAAAACCAATCGTGACATGTCCGTAAACAGCGGGGCTTTTTCTCAAAGTGTTCAGCGAAGGTGACTCGTTTCTGGGTGGCCGTCGCTGAAATCGCAGTCCCACAGCAGGGACAGTCGCAACGTCGTTGGTCAGGCAAGAAAAACCATTTCTTCGGCATGGTTACCAATCCCGGTAGAATGCATCCACTGCCATCGTATTTTTTCTCGCACTGGGTGCAGGTCGTGAGATCCTCCACCGTTGCCAACCGACCATTTCTTTCCACCATTAGTATGCCGTCAAAGGGGTTACCTGCCACTACCAATTCCCCATCCACCGTTTCAACATGCTGGGGAATCCCTAGGCCCAACCATCTGTAACTTACCCACCAGGACTTCCACTCCAATATCGCCGAATCCTTGTACAAGTCCTCATCAGCAGGGCGTCCTATAGCGTAGTGAGGGCACTCAGTCCAGTGGTGTCTGTCACCCTTCCCTTCATAGCTGTCATATCCGACCAAGCCGGCCCCACTGCGAATTCTCAGTAAAACATAGGAGTCCATTCGGGTGAGCCCTCGAAGATGTCGAGGTGCCTTAGGTTCGCGGGTATAGTACACGTGCCCTTCCCTGTCGTGCCATGAACCCCACTCTGCTTTTCGCAACTCTCGGGCCAATGCCGCATGGCCGATCCCAAAGCTAACTCCTTCCCAAAGCAGAGGGTGCAATGGATGACCCACGCAGGCCTTAGCCTTTTGGTCCCCTGTCTCGTTGCCGCTAATGCCCATGTGTCCCGAAACCCAGCTGATGTTGACATGGCTAAACGTATTAAACAAGGGCGCCATAACTTCCCACATTTCAGCCGAGTCACCTTCCGAAAACATTCCGTCTACCAGGGTGAGGGCAGGAATGCAGTCCAGAAACACGTGGACCGGGTGCCTCTTGGCTATCCCTTGGGCATATCGGAGTGCACAGACAACTGCAAACAGCTCGCATTCAACAATGCTCCACGACTGGGGAACTGAGCACCCGTCAACACAGGTCAGGGCCCCTTTCTCAAATACCGCCCATGCCACACCAGCCCCTTCAGAGGCTTTGGACCCATCCGTGTATATGACCACATCCGAGGAATTGCACAGATCTGCGTACAGTGAACGGTGGCGTGCAGCCATTACTGCCTTGCCTTTTCCGATCGTAATCGTGGGGCGGCAGGTGAGTTCCTTGTCCAAGTTCTGTCGGTGTGCCACCATCCCCTCCTGTTTCCAACCGAGCCGTATCTCACTGAACCACGGGTGTTGATCACAGTACCGGTAGTTAATAAATCGGCTGTAGCACCTCCTCTGCAGATACCTTCCTTGGATGGTAACAGGTGGTGTTCCGAACTCAGCCAGCAGTATATTGTTTGCCAACCTCATAGGGGCCCGGAAGACCGATCAAAGGCAGTCGTTGACGTGGACCTGAATCTGTTTCACATACGACCCGTAGTCGGTTACAAACTCAAGCGCGTAATACACGGTCGGAAGGTAGGCTGCCTGTACCAAGCGGTAAGTCTCCCATGCCCCAAGCCCTCCAACACTCCCAAACCTCCTCCCCAGCGCCGAAATCCTTCTCCTTACACCCAACCTCCTTTCAACCAATACTTTACATGAGAAGAAAAATTAAAAAATACATTAAACTTATAACCAAGAACCCGCAAATCCTCAGAAGGTAAAACCATTTCTCCTAACAACTCCATTCCTCCCCACGCCCTATCCCCAAACCCGATCCACTGGGTCTTGAGGGTACTAAACCCCATCCCCCTAGCGCTTGCTATGCGATCGCAGTCTGCAAAAGTTTCTCCCACATGGTATCGAGCAGCGTTGCAAGAATCTGCAGCCACCATGATGACCCCGTCATCAACGTATGAGATCACCAATTGTCGGACCCCAGGGGAGTACCGCATTCGCGGCGTGAATATATCCACCACGTAGGCCCCGAAAAGAAACGGAGAGAGAGGCGAGCCCTGAGGTACCCCTTTACTGACATAGTAGGTCTTGGAGACGCATCCATTAAACCGGAAGCGAATTGACCAACAGGAGGTCCACCTTCGCAACCACTGACACAGGTTTGATGGACACCCCCGGGCGACCAGGAACTCTGACAGGAGGTCAACATCAATGTTATCAAATCCTCCTTCAACGTCCATGGATAAAATCAGTCGTTTATAGCCCTCATTATGCTGTAGGAATTCAAAGACCACCGCCATGGCATCGTGAACTCCCCTCTTCCGGCGAGAACCAAACTGTGTCTCTCCCAGATCAAGACACAGGGCCAGTCTCAGCAGGACCACGCGTTCTGCAACCTTTGCAGGTGTCGGGAGGAGGTGTATCATTCTCCACGATTTGACGACATCATATCTGGGTTTGTCAATTTTTGGTATGAGCACTACTTCTGCCCGATGACAATCCTGAATATCGTGACTTAACCCATAGTCAACCAAACATCTCAGAGTTGTTGTATCCCTTCGCTTCCAGAATCGTATGAAAGGATACCCGATATCATCCTCACCTGGACCCGTGTTCGTAGGGGACCTAGCAAGGGTGATTTCCATCTCCTGAGCACTGTCCATATCAATCGTGCATTCCTTCCAAGGGGCAGGATCACCAGGGGATAGCTGTTGTGCAACCAGGTCACTGATGTCGGAATGTGTCGTGGCGTAGGACCCATCTGGTCTGGCCATGGAGGGAAGTGTTCACTTGGCTTCCAACCTTCGTGCTAGCCGAAAGATGTCCGGGTCCTGACTTTCAGCTATCTTGGTCCTGATGTGTTCGAACCTGGCCCTCAACAGGCAAGCCCGGTAAACACTCCTGACCAGTTTGTAGTCCTCCGTCCGCTCCACCTTGCGCTTGGAGTATCGTCGTATCCGAGCCACATCTAACCTCATCGTTTCCAGCTCCGGCGTCCACCACTCGAACCGACCTCTGCCAACGGAGGCCCGCGGGAGCGCGTCCACCACACGCCTCACCCCTTCCCACAACTTCTCATCTCCCACCTCTTTAAGGGCGTCTAGCTGCTTCCCAACCTTTTCCCATACTGCTTTCTTCCATGCCGGCCTCCGACGCATAATGTTGTCAGGAAGGTCCACCTTCAGCTTCAAGGCTTGAGCACTATGATCGCAGCTAGCAGCGTCCATGTATCGATGTCGGACATAAGGCACCCTATGCAGGCAAAGGTCGATTCTGGAAATATCTTGAAAGGTTGGCATTGTCGGCGGTACCATATTCATATCCCAAGCCAGGGCAGTGAACCACTGTTTCAGCCACCGTCCTCCTGTATTGTTATGGTCCGCGTTGGGGTCCCAGTCTTGATGTCTGGCATTGAAATCTCCAAACATGATGTCAGGTTCCCCAAGCTCATCTAACCATCGGAGAAACTGGTCTTTAGTATAGCCAGGTCGGAAGTAAACTCCAGCGAGCGCCTTCTTTGTCCCTTTCTCCCAATACCCAACCTGAGCACTGTCTTCCCCATGCCCTACCACCTCAAACAACCCACAAATGTGGGACCGAACAAACACCTCAATACCTGACCCTTTAATAAAAGAAAACAAATCCCATCCATCAACATCCACTGGTACATGTTGTTCCTCTTGATTAACAGGAGGTTCAATAATAAAAAACAAATCAACAAAGGAAAACAAATCAAATGCCAGCACCCGATTCCGACTACTCCTCCCCACGTTTAATGCCATTGCCGTAATAAGCATTAAAAGGGGGCTTCGACTGATCCACTCGGGCCACAAGGGCCAGAGGCATAGGCGGAGCCGGTATCCAGATCCCAAGCAACCCAACTTGTTTCCTCATCATGGGGCTTGGTGGCGGTACCAGCCTTAGTTTTTAGGATTCCACGTGCCGGGGAGGGGGAAGGCCGTTCCGGTTCCTTACCTCTAGCCTTTTCTGACTTACGGCGAGGAGTCTCTTCCTCCTCATCGCTGCCGATTTTGACCAGCCTGGATGTCGGGGACCTCCCACGGCTGCCGCTTCCCTTTCTTCTATTCTTTTCTGCCCTCTTACCCTTCCATTCCAGTTTCTGGATAGGTTCCTCGGTGGGTCTTGTTGACGTGGCTGTTCCTTGTCTAGCAGGCAAGGAAGGTGGAGTTGGGGATGACGATTTAATACCTGGGCATCGTTCGTATCCTGTGAAGTGGTCCATCCGGTCGCACAACCAACACTCTCTCCTGGTATGCCCACAGGCCTGACCCACTCCTCCTGGACAAGCCAGCTTGCTGCACATGTACTCCTGAGAAAAGTGTTCTCCGAAGCACAATCGGCACTGAGGGGGGTGGCCACATGTCGCCTCGGAGTGGCCAGTTTCCAGGCACCTACCACATACTTTAATGGGGTGATGCTCTTCAAATACTCTGACATGGCGGGCTCCTCCTTACAACCAAATCTTTCCCTCCGCCAGTCTTTCCTTGATGGTCTCATTATTCTCCACCACGAAGCGGATACCGCAACTTGCAGCATTGGCCTGCCTCATGGCGTGTATGGACCCCATAATATCAGGCCGGGAAACAGTGACTACACCAGTGTTGGATTGCTCCAGATCAGTGCGAAGGCCATCAAAGGCCGCACTTCCAGTCCATCTTTCCACCCTCCAAATCGATCCTCATCCTGTGTCAGCAAGCGGAACACCAGAAACAAAAACCTTCACCTTTTTCAGATTTCTCTGGAATTCAAATTCCGGGAGTGACAATTCCCTAAGCAGGTCGAGCCTGGCCTTGTCCAACCTGTTGCCTAGCTCTGTCACGGAGTGTGCTGCCAAAGTTAGGAAGATGCATCCAATTTCTGGCCAGATATGTCCTGCCCGAATATAAGGAGCATTTCCCCGAATCTTTCCCTGATTGGAAAATGTCACATTAATCCGATTTCGGATTGCCTCAATATCGACACCTTCTAGCAGGGCAACCTTCTTGCGAGTAGCGAAGCGCATGGTGATGTGCCTCCCTCTAGCATTCGGGGTTGGCGACAAGCGCGGTGGTGGTACCGAGTTTAGTGGGTCTGGGGGTCCCATCGGTACCCGTCGGTATTCTTGTCGTGTCTGAGCTGTGCCTACCTTGACGCTGGCCCGGATTGAGCCACCGTGGTAACGGGTATCACATCCTTCGGAGACGATCCCTGTTTATCAGCCTTCCCCTGAGTCTTGGCCAGGGTTGCCGCCTTCCTTTCGTCACCAGATTCTCTGGCAGCCTTTTTCCTCCTTCTAGGAGCACCACTCAGGTGTTTGTCCCGTTTCCTTCGTTCTTTCTTCTCATCTTCTTCCTCCTCCTCCTCCTCTTCCCAGTGAACAGACTTGCCTTCACCTCCACGGGCTACTCGCAAGACTACCCCCCCTTCACTGGAGGAGCTGCCACTGCTGCTGGACTGGTGGGATGAGGCCGCCGACATGGGCCTGGCGGGACAAACCCGTTCCTGCGGGCCAGCGGGGGGTTTGGGCATGTATGCCATTCGTTTTACTACCTCCATAAAAGAGGCTTTAGCAGCAGGAGCCTCCGTAGAGGCTTCCTTTCTCTCAGGGGTAGGGGACAGCGTAGTCGGCTCCGAAGAAACAACGGAGGTGCTGCGAGGTACAGCAGGGGTTGGGCGGCGGCGGGGGGACAACTTTACCTGAAGGGCTTCAATTTCCTGTCCTTGCCTGCCAACAATGTTGGTCAGTACTTTTACTGCCCGTTCCAAGACATGAACCCGACTCCAGAAGTTTATCCAGTTTCTTGGACCTTTATCGTCAAAGGTGGGGCCACTGTTCATCCAAGTTCGTACGTCCTGTACCGTGTCATCTTCAATCGACCCAGATTCCGACTAGAGCAGGGGTTGAGTATTGCCAGACCGAATGTCCTCCAAGCCTTCCAACATGGACCCAATTACACTACCTGAGCGGGGTCCAGGAGAGGGGGTCCTTCCAGCATCTAGCGTCTCACAGACACCTGCCATAATCGAGTCCGACAGGGCCACTACAGTGTCGGTGTCCTCAGGTTGGGTCTCTGAGAGCTGGACTTCCAGCGGGGTTTAATCGCCACTGGGGGCTTCTGAGGGACCTTCCAATTGGCCTCTGGGGGGTGACAACCATCGTCCAATAATAGGCGGAGGTGATGACCCCATAGGTGGTGAATAGGCGTGTATGCTGTTGCCCAAACCAGTCGCTTCCGAGTTGCGCCCATCATCCAGTTCTATAGGGGTGTCCCTGGCCAGCACCTCAGAGGTGGGTAGGACATCCTCAGTCATTAGCAGAGATGGAGAAGGAGGTATGTCCTCGATTGTTGATGGGAGTACCACAGGTGGAGGGATGGCCAGTCGGCCCTGGAGAACGCCTAGGGGTAGGCCGGGAAGAGCGGGAACAATCTGTTTCTTCCGTCTCTCATCGACGTTGATAGCCCTCAAAAATTGGGGACCAAGGAGAGGAGCAGCAGATCGCTTAGCGGGAGATGCCGACCGTGTCCAGAGGCGTGTTCCCGAGGCAGGAGGGTTGTAATCCTCGTCATCAGGGTCGTCCAGCTTGAACTTCGGGGTTTCGTAAGGAGCCCTTTCTCCTGAAGACATTCCTGCCAAAAAGGAGGGAGTCGTGGAACCGGTCCCAACGTTGTGGGCCTGGCGGAGGAAGCTGGGCATCTTGCTTTGGACAGCCCTAGCGAGGGGAGGAGTAGCGGACCAAGAGCTGGCCTCAACTGTAGTGGCAGTCGAGTTGTCCTTGGCGGGAGGAATGGAGGATGCAGGAACTATAGCCTGAGAATCTTTGGAAGGGGAAGGTGCGTGGGCTGGAGAATATTCCGAGCCATGGTCCGAGTTGAACCGAACAAAGAGCCCTGTGGTAGTGTCCTTGTTCAAGCCACATGTAGCTGAACAGCCTCTCCCAATCAGGAAACCTCTCACCAAAACCTCCACTTCTTTCATCGTGGCAACGGTCGTGTCAGCAACCGTTTGCTGGACCAAATCATCAAACTGCAGGTTCACTGCATTCTGATACCAGTGACAGTGGTGGAACTGTAAGAAAATAAAGTTTCCTTTGGGTGCAACATATGACCGTGTAGTTGTGGGGATGAGGCCACGGCCAGCCTCGCTAACAGGTGTAAGAGACAAGGCCACATGGGCTGTCTCAAGTGAGGAGGAAGGGTTGGAGCCGAACCGAACAGGGGACGACATCCTCGAAGGGGGGGGGAGAATCCGTGGAGGAGGAGGCTGTCGAAGACGCCATTCTCGCCCAAACTATACTTAGTGATTACCGGGACCAAGCCACGGATATCTCACACTGAAGTATCTTCTAAGCGAGAACAACAACTTCTAACCCACTGCTCGAAACGAAAAACACAAACAAGTAACAGTAGATGAAGTATTTATCGCGAGCGAAGTAAGGTAAAGTATTGGTTATGCTCACTTCCGACACGGAGTGCAAGAAGTAGGAAAAGTACTTAGAACAAAGCGTGAAGAACCTATCCTCCTCGGCCGCATCGGCCTTCTTATATAGTGTTCTTCCCACCCATAGTCATGTGATCCAAAGTGGTCACATGTGTGAAACCAAATCATAATAAACTAGTCATATGACCAAGGTGGTCACATGTTCAAAACCCATGACCTCATAGCAAGGTCATGTGCAAAAACTCATAAACCAATCATAACACAATAAATAAGTCATATGACTTGACTGAGTCATATGTGTGAAACACATGACCTCATAATGAGGTCATGTGCGAAGCATAAATCATAGGTGCAAGGCATACCCACAAGGCACACTCGCAAGGCATACTCGTCAGGCGCACGTCCTATGACTCATATTTGAGCCATATACGAAAGCATCACAAATCCCACATATAACCAATCATATGACTCAAATGAGTCATATGTGTGAAACAATAACATACCTGTGACTCATAACCATGTATCACGTGAAAACCTTTTCTTCGCCAAGCCACATTCGTGATATTAGCTCTTCTCCCCCGAAGCCTGAGTCCTATCTGGCTCTTTCCACAAGCTTCAATAGTTCCCGTCCTGCTGAGCACATGGTCCTCTGAAGCCTATTGAACTTGTTGTCCTCTTCCCTCCATCTTACCCTCACCATTTCTAAGCTGAGGTTCACCATCTCGATTATGTGCCTCTGAACATTGCTCAGCTGTTATAGCTCCGTGATTGTTTTATCGTTTGCCGAAATTGTGGCTTTGGCCTGACCAAGTTGTTCTCAAAGTCCACGGATTTGTTTGAGTAGGCTCCTGGCATCCGGTTCCGTTTCCGTTGATGAGTTTTAGGCTCCCCCCTCCCTGGGCCTCATTCTCGAGGCCTTAGCTCTCTGCCATACTGTGGCATCATTTCCTTCCAACTCTTTATTTGTCCCATCCTTCTGCCGATAGTATCCCGCAGAGATTTTCTTCATCCTGTGCATCTTGCACATGTTGTTGAAGCACTGTTTCCAGTGCTTTAGGACATAGTCCGGGCGCAAACCGAACTTTTTGTATTCTCTTGGGAACCATCCTGAGCCTTCCTTATTCCCGTAGTGTGTGGGCCATCTATCGTTGTAGCATACTGTCCATGACATGGTATTATGCTGTGCTTGTTTTTCCCTTTTCCTGAGTTCTTCATTGGTCAGCCTCATGAATGAGTATTTGGGGCTGGTCGGTGTGGTTTGGCGGGGGCTATCATCCCAGCCCTCGTGTTGTTGCAATGGTTTGGGAGCCTTTCCCTTGCCTTTATCTTGATTGAACGTGATGGTTCGCTAGGCCGGGCTTGCCTGGGTATTGCTGGTGGAAGGTTGAGATGGTATCTTGTGCGTGTTCGAAGTTGTGTGTGAAGTATCAAGTTTTATCGTGTTCGGGCGAATATCCCGTCTACTTGGCTCGGTATTGGAGGTGACTGTGGAAAAAGCGAGAATTAACTATTTCATCGTGCTCGTATTCTAGTTCTCTGTCGCGTTCGATCAGAGGGGGAGGAATAATTGTTTGTGAGCGAAACTTGTTGTTGTTGTGTCATTCGAGGAGTGAGATGTGGAATGTGTTGTGTATTCACATTGAGGGTAGAAGGTCGAGTTTATAAGCTCGACTGCCCACCTTTTCCAGTATCCTGAATGGTCTGATTTTCTTGTAGTCTAATTTCTTTAATGGTCGTGTCGTATGAATATTGCGTAGTATTAGTCATACCATATCTCCCGGTTGTATGTTCAGATCTGGTCTTCGGTGCTTATTGTATTGTTCTTTTTGCCGTTGCTGTGCTTGACTCATTTCGTATTGTAATGTCTTGTGTAGTTTTTCCATATCTGTCTTGTTCGGTATTATACCATTAATCATATGATATGTGGTCTGACTTTGTGGATATTGTCCGTAATTCACGAAGAAGGGTGTCGTGCCAATCGTTTCCCGCTTTCTGTTGTTGTATGCAAATTCGGCCATTAATCGCAGTTTGCACCAATCATCTTGTTGGTAATTGATGTAGGCCCGTAAATATTGTTTGAGTATCGCGTTTACCCGTTCCATTTCTCCATCCGTTGGTGAGTGAAATGCTATGCTCAGCCTGTTTTATATCCTCATTTCTCCAGTTACTTTCTTCCATAGTCCTGATGTGAATAGTGTTCCTTAGTCGGCAATAATATTCTTTAGGAGGCTGTGAAGTCGTAAGACTTCTCGGAAGAATGTTTGTATAAAATCCCTTGTGTCGATATCTTTTCTGACTGGAATGAAATGACTCATTTTGGTCAGACGATCCACCATGACCAGGATGCTATCGTAATTTTCCGATGCTGGTAGGTCCATGTTAAAATCCATAGTAATTGTTTCCCATGGTCGTTTGGGAACTTCGGTTGATTTCAGTAATCCATATAGTGCGTGTTTAGCTGTTTTTGTCCTTTGGCATATGTCACAGTTTTTGACATATTGTTTGACATCTTCGCACAGTCCTGGCCAATAGAATGACCTTGTAATGAATTCCGTGGTTTTAGCCATTCCTCCATGTCCTGCCGTTTAGATATCGTAGTGTTGTTGTATAATGTCTGTCCTTATCTCTTCTTTTTCCAGAATTCATTATTTTTCGTCATACTACATGTTTCCATCCTCCCATTGGCATAAACCCAGAGCAATTCCTTTCATCTCCTTTTTTCCTTCCTTCCTTCAATGCTTCTCTTATTGTCTGAATTATTTTGTTTCTTTCATTTGCCTTCTCAATTTCCCTTTCCTCCATTGATGTGAATTGGATAACCTCCATTGCCTCAAACTAGGTTTTTGGTAATAGTATTCATGTTTTTTATTTGATTCTTTCTTCTTCTTTTGTTTGTAGTTTGTTACTTGCAATCCTTGTGAGAACATCTGGCTTTCCACTCTCTTTGCCTGGTCAGTATTCAATTATGAAGTTGTATTTGCTGAGGTGTTCCATCCACCTTATCTGGTGGTTGTTCAGTTCTTTTGTAGTCATGAACGGGACTAGATTCTTATGGTTGGTTAGAACTCGGACTGGATAGTTGTTGTTCAGAACGTATCTTCTCCATTCCTTTAATGCTTGAACTCTCACTAATAGTTCTTTGTTCGCAATATCGTAGTTGCATTCTGCGGAGGTAATTGTCTTGAATTGGTAAGACACTGGCCTCCATTTTCCGTCTTCACATTGTTGCAATAGTATACCTGAGCACACATATTTTGAGGCGTTCGTTTCAATCATTGTCCTGCGATTTGGGTCGAAATGAACCAGTATAGGTGCCGATGTTAGAGGCGTTCATATTGTATCATATGCTTTCTGTTCTATTTCTCCGCATTCCGATTTCTTGTCTTTCTTTGTTAGGTTATAGAGTGGTTTTACAAGCCTGCTAAATCTCTCTATGAACCTTCGATAAAAGTTGCAGAATCCCATAAAGTATTGAACATCTGTTTTGTTGTTTGGTTTGTCCCAATCCCATATTGCTACCATTTTGACTGGGTCGACCTTGACCCCACTTCAATTGATGATAAATCCAAGATATTCCCTTTCTTCGTTATGGAATTCGCATTTTGTGGATTTGTTCTTCATTCCTGATTCTTGTAATGGGGCCAGGATATTGTTGATATTTTTTCGGGTGTTGTTGCAGTTTTTCCGAGTAGATGAGTATGTCATCCAAGTATATGATGCAACATATGTCGAGGTATTTATTGAGTACCCTGTTGATCCATCTTTGGAATGAAGCTGGTGCATTGGTTAGCCTGAAAGGCATAACCAAGTATTCGAATATTCAGCATCTCGAGGCGAATGAAGTCTTCCATTTGTCTCCTGCCTTGATGCGTATATTGTGGTATGTGTCCTTGATGTCAAACTTGGTGAAGTATTTTGCTGACCGTAGTCTATCCAGTGCCTCTCCGATTAAGGGTAGTGGATATCGATCGTTCTAGGTAACCGAATTGAGGGCTCTGTAGTCCACACAGAGTCTCATTTTTCTATCTTTCTTTTTGACGAATAGTATTGGAGATCCTCCTGATGCGAAGGAGTTTCTGATCCATCCTTGCTTTAGGTTCTGCTCGATGTACTTCCTAAGTTCTTCGAGCTCCGCTTCTCCTAGTGGGTATAACTTCTTGTAGGAAATCTCTTTTGTTTTTCCCATTTTCTCATCTTTCTCTAGCTGAATTTTGTCATTGATTCCTAGTCTTCGAGGTGGTAGCTCCATACCTTCTTCTTCTTGGAATAGGTTCATGAATTGATAATATTCCTTTGGAATCAATTCTTTCCATCCCTTTTTGCTTTGGTATTTCTTGTCTTGGATTGCTAGTTCCATGCTGATGTTGATTTTCGCTAGGACCGCTTTTTCATCTTTGTATGTCCATTTGAGAATTCCTGTTGTATCTCCTCTTCAATAGTACCACCCAAAGGCTTATGCTGTGATCTCTTTAATCTCGATTCTTTTTGTTTTATTGGGCTAATTTTGGTCCATGCTTCCAAATACCTTGTCTTCTCTTGTGGTTTCTTCCAGCTGATCTACTTCAGGCAGATTCTCTTTGTTGATTTTTTTGATGATCAACTGTGCGATTCAATCGTCTTTCTGGACTTCGTAGTCCTCTTAAGCCAGGTTGGCCAGGACTACTTAGATTTCACCTGTATAGTCGATGTTGATTACTCCTGCCATGGTCATGAGTCGATGTTTGACTGCTAGACCACTGCGGGGTACTATTCATCCATAGGTGCCTTGTGGTAGTCCGATGGCTATTCCTGTCGCTATAGTTGCCTGCCCGTTGGCAGGTATCTTGATTTCTTTATTAGAATACAGGTCGTGTCCTGCTGCCTCTTTGGAACTGTTTGGCGGAGACAACTTGATAGACTTCAAGGTTGTCTAGACCAATCGAGATTCATTTCTGTAGACGGAGATTGTCTAAGAAGGCTCGAACTTTAATCGTTTCATTTATGACTCTTAGGAGTAAAGTAAAATAGGTAAAGTAGGATAGAAGTGTAAAAACAATATTACATTGTTAAGGTCTCTTCTCCGTTGCTTGATGATGTCTAAAGCTTTGGGAGGCACTTCGATATTTATATTCCGCGTCTGAGTGTTCACGGACTACATCTATTTATCATACAACTATGTACTTCTTCAATCGTAATTCATGATGTCATGTTTTCTTCCAAGGTGCGAACACCTGTGGACCCTGAAAACCATCACACCCTCTTCGGTAATTACGATATTTCTTCTTAGGAAGCATGCTGCCCCCAATAGTAATATCCTGATTAGCAGAGTATTTAGACTTATGGCCTAGTTCTTAAGTCGAACTGAGTTGGCTCCAATTGTCTTCGCCATTGATAAAATGATCAGTTTTTATCCATGGCTATATCTGCAAAGGTGGTCGTCATTACAACCATTGTAGGTCGTCTGCCTCCAATCCTTCGTAACTCCATACCCAACTGATAGATTTTCTCTGGATGACTTCCTATTAACTCACAGGAAGCTATTCCACCAGATTGGTAATTAATCCCTTGGTCGGCAACCCTTGGTTGCTCTCTGGGTAGTAGGTTTCAGTAATCATTATAGCATTGAGAATCACCCCATAGCTATAACATATTCCGAAACCTAGTTGCAACACTCCGTGAAGTTCATTGACTTCTTTGGTAGTGCCTTTTGGAGTTCTAGACTCTTCTGGTGGATGTAAATGTATTGATCTCTAGTAGAAATCCTTTACCATTTGATACCATCTCTTTATGCGAAATCGTCCCGTTACCTACGGCCCGTCCCAAAGGTGTCATGTCTTTGGAGCCAAGTAACTCTCTGAGTAGTTAACAGAATTACTCTGTTCCACTTCTCAGGCCTAGTCGAAGGTTCCCTCCCATATATCCTGCGAACAGGATCCGGTTGGACAGACGGCGACAATGTATATAGTGTTATTCTATCACCTTCAATTCTGTAGTAATATAGTCACAGGACACAACTGAGATTGATATATATGATGACGCACGGGCCCTGTAAGGAGGCCGGAGGGGGGTGTTGGAGACCAGAGATTCCGATTCCGAGTGGGGTTACCCTACTTAGGGTGGTTCCTAGGTATCAGATTCTGGTATTCCTAACAGGAACTCTTGGTAGGCACTTTTACCTCTTGGTCTAGTTTTTGTATCCGAACTCTCTTATTTTGCCACATCTCAGTGAACTTTACATGCAAAGTTTCTTCTTCCACTTCTTGTACCGGTGTCGAGTAGACTACAGGCGAACTGTTGAGACATCATGTCGCATATAGTTCGCTTGTAAAGGTCATCCTGTTCTTGTTCCAATCGATTGTCGGATTATGTTTTCGCAAACATGGCATCCTGTAGACTATCTCATGGTTCTTGAGTTTTGCTACCTAAAAGGTTGCTGTTTCCCTATGGCTGTCAATGTCCATAGGTACTGTCGCTGTATGGGTTATAGGACTCATTGCGCTTGGCTTTCCATCCGCTAGGTAGATTTTTCTCCCTTTCTTCGCTTTTTTGATGTGGAGGCTGTATTTGTCGCAGATTTCCTTGTCGATGAAATTTTCAGTAACTCCGGAGTCGAGCATTGTATATATTGTTGTTTCTTCCTCTTTTTTACTGTGTATCTTTGTCTTGATCATCACATGATCTCCATCTTCTTCTCCTCTTTGCATGTGTAGTGCCATGTAGTAATTCGCTAACTTTATGAATTTTCTTGGTCCACATCTTGGGTCTTCCAGACCACCATTTACTGGAGACCCTCATTGTTTTCCGCCGGTATATCTTCTGCGATTATTCTGCGAATCTTGCTCCTCTTTTAAGTTTAGAAGCGATTATTTCCAGCAGCTCTGGTGCCTTGGTATCCACTGTCGGGTCAGCTTCTGCATTCTCATATCTGATATCCTGCTTTTCCGTACCTCAAGCAGAGTTTCCCATTCATTCTTCTTGCGTATTATTCCTTAGACAGGTTTGGAGCAGGTCCTGCCCTTAATTTGTCCAACTCGATTGGCTCACCTGGTAGTAATGCTCAACTTTCACCTCAAGCTGCTTGCAGTTTGAAGGTTCCATCCACGTTCCTGGATGATTGGGGGGGGGCCACCTTGTGCGCTATGGTATTCTCTGAGTGGTTTCAAACCATATTTAGTTTGCTTTCCTTATTGATCGCCTATCTTGTAAATTGTTCTGCTATTGTGTTGCGTGAGTCGGAGATTCCCCATACCTCTCAGAGTCTCTCACAACAGTTTCTTAGGAGGATGATGTTGAGGGTAGCATTATCAAATTCTGCCTTGTATTCCAATAGTCGGCATTCGTTCCAGTAGGCTGAAAAGGTCTGTTTTCCTTGTTGGAGTTTCTCCAGCTTTTGTCTTGCTGTCCACTTAGCGTTGGGATCTCCAAATTGTTCGAAGAGTGTCGCCTTGAATTCCTCATACGTAACTCATTCCCTCTGTTTCCTTCCATCTTAAATGAGCATGATCTATTGTTCTGCGAGTCCCCTGAGTAGAGATTCCACATAGGGAATCTTGATCTCATCATTGTGTTCTCAATATCCCTTGACGGCAAAATACTCTTCGCATTGTACCCAGAATATTGATAGCTTATCTTCGGCTCCTTTGTGCGTGGTAGTTTCGTTTGCTTTCGGTCATTGGATATTTCCTTGTCCTGTGTTTCGTGTTGCTGCTAGAAATGTCTGAAACTGATTCTCAGTCATTCCAAGTATGCTAGTACCTGGTGCCAGAGCGACCAGGACCGGTGGCACAGGTACTGCTGATCCTGACATTCTCTCAGATCGTGGGGTTCCTGCAGGAGAGCTATCGACTGGTGATTCCTTCTCTGGGGTTACTGGGCTTGCTACCCTTGAGAGCTCTGCAGAAATGTGATCTAGGGCATCCCTAAATCCTCCTAAGTTAAGGTTTTGATTATCAATGTTGATATCTCCTTCCCTATCTGGGTTGAAGGATGCCGTCTTATATCGTTTGGCGTCACACTAGGTGACACTTTGTAATGTAATGATCTCTCCTCAGCTAATTAGTTCTTGGCGATGGGGAATGATACTTCTCTTCTTCTTCTGTTTCCTTTCTTAGTCTTATGATAGCACTAGTCTTCTGCCTATGTTACCAATAGTACAAGACCTTTGTCTTCTATTGGAAACGCCTATTGTAAGCTTTCTCTAACTCTTCTTCATGAAGAACTTTCCTTGGCGTAATGATAACATTGTAATAAAGATAAAGATCGTAAAGGTGTTTTATATTCATTAAAGTAATAAGTAGAAAAAGTACTTAGAGTTCAATCTAATTTTTATTTAAGCTCGTACCACCAACACTAGCATACGATGAGCCCCAGGACTGGGCCCCCAGGTTGTCACATCCCAGATACCACTAACTACGAACTAATTAAACCTCCAACCCCAGACCTCAAACATGCCCGCGCCATGCCCTAACACGAACACTAAATACAAGGCCATCAACGGTAAAGAAAATCCTCCTCAGTCCAGCCTACCCACCAGCCAAGTTACCTGTATAAAATTCAAAAGTTCCACTACTGCCACCTGAATGTGATCCCACAAAAAACCTCTACCACAGTAGAAACCCACCCGAGCAACCCCACTCAATGATCCTGGGACACCCCGCTGACCATCCCGGCACCCGTCCTCATTCCAAACAAAAGAAACACCCAAACAATCAAAGCGCGTAAACCCGAGGGAAAGCTGACTTACAGGATGTGGGTTCCCTAGCCAAGGGGGTACAAACCGTCGTAGAGAATCAGGGGGGCACCACACTGACAGTGCAGCTTAAAAACCTCGATAGAAGCAGCCAGGACGAGATAGTCCCCAAGCCACTGGTACTTGACCGAACATGCCCAGGTATTCAACTTCTCCTCTAACTCTTCAGCTCGCTCCGCTGGCGGCGAACCCTCCGCGGACTCTGTAGTAGCCAGTTTGCAGTAGCGAACTGGCGCAGGTGATGACCCTTCCGAGTCGGGGACAAATGGCACAGGTGAAGACTGGTCTTGTTTGACCCGGTGCTTCTTGTTCTTCTTTCTCTTCCCACCCCCGAGTGCAGGTCTAGAAACAGGAGTAAATAGGCCACCCTCATTACCATCCACCACTACAGGGGGGACACCACCAGAGGTGTTACCCCGACCTGCCACAGGCTCAGCCCCAGAGGACTCAGGCACCTTCCCCCCTGAAGGGGGTGATACCACCGTAGCTGGTATCACCACACCAGGATCTACCCCACCCACACCAGGAGCAAGTACCTCAACAGGACCTGACGAATCAGGAACCAGCCCACCCATACCACTACCATCAGCCGATGCTGCAGGAGGGGCCAAGATAACCGGCGGCGCAACATTCCCCCAAAGGAGCTTCTGGGCTGGACCCTGAGAATTCTCAGGGTCTAGCCCACCCCCCCCCCCCCCCAACCGAGACCACCGTAGCAACTAAAGCGACTGAGGGGACAGGTGAAGAGGGGATAACTGTAAGAACTTCAGCCGTCAGAATCGTGACCAAACCGCGAACTGTATCGCGTTCAGAGGCTAGGGTAGCCGACAAGATAGATATCTTTTTCTCAGCACGATGAAATCACCAAGAAAGAATGGAGATGTAATGCCGAAGGCGAGAGACCTCGGCCTCTAGGATAAAGTTCTTCTTGATAGTACAAGACAGAACTACCAATGAACGTAAAGCAGACGTGGTGGAGGGGGCGAAGACTCACTTAGCCATTGCGACTATTAGGAGGCGACTGTAGTGAACAACCGAAAGGATAAGTAAAAGGAAGAAAGGACTTCCAGTAAACATAGGAGGAGGTATAACAACGAAGCTCCTAAAAGGTGTTCAAAGTTAAAGACTTGAAGCCTATCATGAGATAGAAATCAAAGGCTCTGATTGGATCGCAACCGTACCTTCACTACCGACACGGGGTGAAAGAAGGAGGAAAAGTACTTAGAAGTCAATCTAATTTTATTTAAACTCATACCGCCAACACTGGCATACGACGAGCCCCCGCCGGTACAGGGATACTGCTAACCGGTATACCACTAATTCTAAGCTAACTAAGTCTAAGGCCCCACACCTACCATCCCCAAGTCATGCCCGCACGAGAACTAATTACAAGACTATCAAACAACTCAGCGCCCGCCCCTGTCCACGTCCGTAGCCCCTCTGGTCTGAAGCCAACCAGCACTAAGCGTAGCTGAAGCTGAGCAAAAGACCGACCCAACCAGGTTCCTCGTCCAACAAAATATAAAATCACTACTACCCAGTCTGAACACCGTCCCACAAAACCTCCACCACAGTAGAAAACCAACAAAACCAAAACAAATATAAACTACAGGCGACACAATGGCACAGAGGAGGTGACTAATATGTCCACCTCTTGCATTCGCATGCCCGGCCGTCGACCCTATGAACCCACTTTGCCAAGTGCCTCCAAAGAGCATAATGGTGAGGAGGACCTGTACCCGCTGCCTATCCCCCCCTCAAAAAAAAAACCCAAATTCATAAACAAAAAAATACATAGAGGTGGTGACAGACCGACAAGGTCTGTGGAGCCTATCTCCCCCCCGTTGTGCCATGCCTTCTCCTGCCAAACCTGTAGCCCAACCAAAGAAACCAAACAGTCCCCACAAAACCCAGCACACAAGACCCAAACAAGTCCAACCAGGTGGTCGCAACCCACTATCTGCACAGGTGGCCATCAGCCAACCAGGCTACTGGGGAGCTTTACAGCACTCAGTAGCTTCACCTAACAGCTCCAGCTAGACTGGAAACACTTAATTAGACCTCGCTCAACCTGACGCAGTCCCGACCGGTGCTTGCAAGTGCCTCTCTCTCCCCAATCAGCCCCCCCCAAGCCCCACACACCAGACACAACTAAGCCCATCCAGCCCCTCCAGCCCCTCAGACAGATCAACCATCCGACAGCCACAGGACAGCATATACCTAACCCTATCAAGCAGCCACTAGTCTTGGCCACGCAAGCAGAACTCCAGCCCTCAACACCATATAGCCGAGGAGAGTCCACCAGGCACAGCCAGGAGCCACAAAGGAGGCAGCACCAACACCCAAAGGTATCGGCACCAGCCACACCATCCAGCCCAGCCGAACCGAAATCCAACTGAGCCGGGAAAGAGTAAGCAGAGCCAGCCAAAGCCAGCCCTACAGGTCCGGCAACGAGCACGGACCGAACGACGGGCAAGAGGCATCCCCTACTGACGCAACAAGAAGGGAGAGGTCGAACAAACAGAAGCAGACAAACGGAAGGTAGGACCTACTTGGAATAGGTGAAGCCGCCAACCACAAACCACAACTGAACCACCCAAATGCACAGACAACACGGGTGTCTGGCAGCCAATCGTCCCACTCCACCCCAGGTAGCAATGTAAAACCACACCAGGGGGTAAGATTTTTCAGAGTCAAAGCCATCCCCACTGTAGCAAGGAGGAGACACCTGACTGAACCACCGTATATGCCATAAGGACAAAACTTCCAAGGGAATGGTAATAAACAATATCGTAGGATTCCGACCATAGAAACAAAAACATAACGAGAAGGGGCTGGGTGGGCACCATCCTGCCACCTGAGGAATGATGCGGCCGGTACAATGAGTTGAAACTTGGGAAGGTCATCAGTCTAACCCAAGGGCGTTTTGTATCGTGAGAACTAAGGACTCCGTTAAAACCCAACAAGAAACATGAGCTGGCCTAAAGAACAACACGGGTGATCCCCCCAAACACAATGTTCAATCCTCCCCAATCGAACGCGAAACCTGAATGTAGACGATAGACAGGAAGCCGTAGACATTTTACCAAAAGGGGCTCGTATGCGACCGTGAGGAAGTGCTCAAAGTGACAGTATCGTGAGAAGCCATCAGGCGACGAAACGAGAAGCAAATAAGTAGTCCACCATGCAACACCTAAAAGACCTCAACACCAAAGACCCCAGGAACTACTGAGCGAACTCAGATATCTCCTCCAGAATCCAAGACATCAAGGCCCATCATGAGGGCGAAAGAAATGCTCGGGGCGAAGCGACAGCAAGGACGAGGAAAAGTACTTTAAACAAAGCTTGAAGAACCTGTCCTCCTTGGCTGCATCAGCCTCCTTATATAGTCTTCTTCCCACCCATAGTCATGTGACCCAAAGTGGTCATATGTGCGAAACCAAATCATAATAAACTAGTCATGTGACCAAGGTAGTCACATGCTCAAAACCCAAGACCTCATAGCAAGGTCATGTGTAAAAACTCATAAACCAATCATAACACAATAAACAAGTCGTATGACTTAACTGAGTCATATGTGTGAAACCCATGACCTCATAACAAGGTCATGTGCAAAACATGAATCATATGATCAAGGCATACCGGCAAGGCACACTTGCAAGGTATACTTGTCAGGCGCACATCCCATGACTCATATTTGAGCCAGGTGCGAAAGCATCACAAATCCCACACAAAACAAATCATATGACTTGAATGAGTCATATGTGTGAAACAATAACATACCTGTGACTCATAATCATATGTCATGTGAAAACCTTTTCCTCGCCAAGCCACATTCGTGACAACATTATTATTATTCACATCTATTGATTATACTAACAATTACAGTATTCAAAATTAGAAATTAGAAATTAGGTCTTATGGTAGCAGCTTATGCAAGTAAGGTATATGTCATATGACAATGTTCACTATCTGACAGTAACCTCCACCAAGTACTACTTGTCCACTGCTGTCAGGGTAGAGGTAGATTCCTTCTTGCAAATTGTCTTTGGGGTAAGATTAATGGAAGCACAAATATCAGAATTCTTGTTAGGCGGAGGCAACCCGATAGACTTCAGAGTTGTCTAGGCCGATCGAGATTCGTTTTTATAGACGTACATTGTCTAGAAAGGCTCGGACTTCACTCGTTTTGTTTATGACTACTAAGAGCAGAGTAAAGTAAAGTAAAGTAAAGTAAAATCGTAAGAACAATATTATATTGTTAAGGTCTCTTCTCCATTGCTTGATGATGTCTAAAGCTTGGGAGGCACTTCGATATTTATATTCCACGTCTGAGTGTTCGCGGACTACATCCAACTAACATACAACCATGTACCTTTTTCCAATATAACTCGCAACGTCGGGTTTTCTTCCAAGGTGCGAATACCTGGAGACCCTGAAAATCATCACACCCTCTTTGATAATTATAATATGACTATTTGGAAGTCATGCTGTTTCCAATAGTAATTATCTGATGGTGAGAGTCTTTTTAGACAAATGGCCCAATTCTCAAGTCGAACTGTGTTGGCTCCAATCGTCTCCCTTGTCGATGAAATGATCAGTTTCATCTGCGGGTTGCATCTGCGAAGATAGTTGTTATTACCGACTTTCTAGGTCATCTAACTTCAACTCTTCATAACTCCATACCCAACCGATAGATCTTTTCCGGAGGACTTCCTACTTTCCTGCAGGAAGCCTTTCCATAGGGTTGGTAGATAATCCCTCAATCGGTAACCCTTGGTTGCCGTGGGTAACAGGATTCTGGTTACTGTCACCGGTTTGGGAGTTACCCTCTCGGTTGCAGTATGTACCGGAACCTAGTTGTAACACTCCTCGAACTCCATTGGGTTCGATGGTAGTATTCTTAGGAGTTCCAGACTCTTCTGGTTATCGTAGGGTGGATGTGAATGTATTAGTCTTTCATTAAGATCCTTTACTATTCATTATCATCTCTTTGCGCGAAAACGTCCCGTTACTTGCGGCCTATGCCAAAGATATCTCATTCTTGAAGCCTAGTAACATTCTGGGTAGTTGACGGATTCACTCCGTTATACTTCCCAGACCTAGCCGAAGGTTCCCTCTTATATATCCTGCGAATAGGATCCGGTCGGATGGACGGCGGCGACGTATACGGTGTTATTTTAACACCTTCGATTCTGTGGTATAATACTCACAGGACGCAACTTAGATCAATATGTATGATGACGCGCGGGCCCCGTAAGGGGGCCGGAGCGGGGTGTTGGAGACCTGAGATTTCGATTTCGGGAGAGGTTACCCTACCTAGGGTGGTTCCTAGGTATCGGATCTCGGTATTCCTAACAATTCTCTCCAGGTTTACTCACTCACCGCTTTGCTTCTCAGATGATATTGGAGCAGGTGCTAATCAGAACCCCAGTTTTCACAGAGATTTGCTCAAGAGTGACCTTGCAGTGACCTCTCATTGCTCAATAGGCAGCGATCTGAGCTCGTTTCACTATCGAGGTTGTTGGCACCCATGGAACAAATAATTTGGACATATTAGTAGATATTGCTTTCTGTGAAATAATAGAAAAGCTTTTACTAACTGACTGGATTGAGAGACAGAATTCGCCGCGAAGGGTGGGTACTCGTAGGTACTGGAAATCTAGGTCACAATTCTAATTTTATGTGTTGTTACTTTTTATATGATTGGACTAACTCACATATCTTGTCCTATGCAGGCATATGCGGACCCAGTCCTTTTTACAAACGTCAGAAAATTGCGAGTACCGTACCGGTATGGCACAAGAACGAGTGCCTTACAGAGGCAATTTCGTACTATCCGGACACCGCCACCCAGCGTCCGTCAAATCCAGAGGCAATGACAGGTCGAGCACCCTCCCCCGAAACCCACCGACCCTTCCTCTGTCCCCGACGTTGGTTACCGTACTGTTGGTTAGTAAGCAAGTTGCGAGCGGTATTCCACCTCCAGAATATTCGAGAAGTACAGTACCGGTATTTGAAATACCGCCGATTGCAGGGGGCAAAACTTTGTTCACTTCCAGAACACACGGCGCGGTAGACTACGAGCGGTAGGAATTGAAAAAAGTGGTGCGATATACCACACGATGCAATACTGCGTGCGATAACTCCTCCGAAATCCAGAACTTGTACAGCTTTAAGCCTTCAAATTCGATACGGGTATTGCAGCACAGTCCCGACTCAATATCGCCGTAATAGAAAACTACGAAGGGAAGAAAAAATCGGGCGGGATAGCCGAGAGGCTTTGCTACTTTTCGGGATAGTTCGGCAGGCACAACCTAGAAATATCGAGGAACCAATTTACTTGTATAGTCTATACGGTACCTAACGCAGGCTAACTCAAAAGAAAATATTAGAAATATCATGATAGTCAGACAGTAGTTGTTCTCTACTCGAGTGCCAGTATTCCACCTGCTGCCCCGCAATATTTCACAACACTTCTATTTTTCTTATGATACTCCTCAACACGTGCGCTTTGTTCTCGTGCAGTACAGGATGAATGGAGGAGCATCTACTGTCCAATTATGATATTGTCTCCTCTTTACTTGTACCACTAGCCTATATATGGGGATATGGCTTTTTCCACATTTCCGGCCCCTGTCACTGCGCCAGATGCTTGTGGCATTAGAGATCGAAATGTTTTCTGTAGCTGTCCTAATGGTTAAAGTTTAGACCCTGGACATTTATCTTCCACTTTTTCCTGCGTTCTTGCCAGAAGAATATACAAAAGTTATCATACAAGATGTGTGGTAGCATCGCAGAGGAGTGCTGGGGATTGGAGCCTGCCTAGGTTTTACTTTTCGGAATTTCTTTTTCTCATAGAGGTGTAAAGTCCCGGGGCCGAAAACAATTCGTAGAGTACGATGCCGGTATTTGGATGTCTTGAGGGTCAATATTCAGATTCTGTGCTCGAGGACGGTACCCGAACAGTATTTAGGTTAGCGCCTCTTAGCACCAGAGCATCTAACTACTCCATGACGTAGGAAGGAGGGTTAAGAAGAAGGCTCAACGAACGGTGCCGGTACTCGAGCACATCCGTAGATCAGGGCCCTAGCAAATATGTATTCCTAAATAGTCACCAAAAAAGGGAAAAAAATAGCAATTTCGGATTGTCAATGACTTTTCAGGATAAGAGATTTGAATGACGCCTATACTCCCACCTCCAACCACTTATCAACACTTGTATCATGGCGTACCTAAGTTGGGAGACAACCAAGGCGCTACAGTTGTGGAATCATTCGGGCACTTCCAACGTCGCCGGCCATGCGCTCGGGACTGGCCCTCTTCCGGCCCTTTTCACTACCTCCTGCGGGTTTTTAGTGTGTTGCGCGGAGAGGATCCAGAGCATAAAATGCAATGAGCGAAGCCACCCTGGCGCCTTGTCCTATCACGGAGCGGTGCGCGCACTGCACCGCAACCTCTGCCAAGCGAACAGCGAAAATCATCTGGATGGGCCTTTGACCGACCGGGCTGAAATGTGGTATCCTATAGTATGATACTGGTAGTGTTGTTTTCGGCACGGCCATCCTTCACTGATTGTAAGTTCACCGCACAAGACGTCACTCGATAGGGGTGTTGGACTTAGTCCTTATCCACCGTACAGAGGTAGTTTCCTTTTCCTTTTCCTTTAGTCACAAGACTCTTGTTTGTTTTCTCAATCTGTGACTACGCCTGATCTAATTATAAGTGGTTTACCGCATTGGGTACCTCTTGTAGTTGGATGTCGGAATAAGGGTATCACTACTGCGTCATGTTGGAAAGGTGGCCTATGTAGTATAGGACACAGTGTCCGGTGTGACTGCTCAGTCGATGTAGTATATTAGTATCTCTTCTCGCTTTGTATTTAAAAAATCAAGCTTCTTCTCTCCTACTTCGGAACACACACATTCACAAGGGGCTAAATTAGGTGATTTTTGGAATCCGTTTGGGTCGCGAAATATAAATCTTCCAAGACGCGGAGTAGGTTTGTTGGCTCAGGGAGGCGGGGGGGGGGTATGCAATTAACTTGCTGCCGGAAGAATTTCCCATGCATCGAGCCCGAGTACCGTCCCTTTCGGATTCATGGTTCGCTGCTCGTTCCTGTATGTTATCTTTTCGGTTCGTGCCATATGGATCCGAATTGTAGCTAGGAAATCAAATATCTGCCAGCTAGACCAACCTAAGCTCCTTTTGGACGGCGAATACTGTGCAGTATTGGGTTCGAGGGTGTGACCCAGGACTAATGTCACAGGTGCCATAGAGTTGCCCGTCTGTATAAAAAGGGTATAGCCCCTTTATATCCCTTGCGGTGAGCATAGAAGTTTTCCTGATAGCAGATATATCTCTATTTCCAATCCCTACTGCACAAGTGTTTCTGACTACAAAGATTCCTCTCGCCTCCTGAGCATGGGGCTGAATGATGTTTTATGACAATCAACAAACTTGATGCGCACGTCCAGGAAGACGCCCACTTCATCACTCCACTATCACCCAGAATTGCACGCGGTGGGCCACCAGGTGACCCAAGAAGCCGGAGAAGAAGCCGAACAATCGACTGCCGAGCCTAATCAAAGTGGCAAAACTACCGGTACCGTAGGGTGAGACCCCTTCGGTATCGTTTTCGCGGGGTGTGCCCTATTGAAGGATCCAAAGAGTCATCCCGCCCTCGAACTCCATCCAGAACCCGGAGCTGTTAAGGGCGTCCTCTCTCCCCCCGCCACCTGTTTGTTTATTTGAGGTGATATATCTTTCATAATATTTCGTTTGATCTGCTGGGGGCTTGCGGTTCTATGGGCTGACTTTGCGTAGGGTTATTACTGTCGGATCTTCTGTATACCGGCCGGTAAGGCGCACGCCACGGAGGAGAATCCGACGGAATTTGTCATGAACCTGCACACCATCCCTCCCTCCCCCTTTAGCTTTATCACTGTGGGCAAAGGCTACCCTCCAAGCCTGTCGATATCCAAAGGCTCCATGCAACAGTACATGATAGCCACCATACCCCCAATTGGCGAGCACCCGGGCGCCAGTACTTTGCGCAAGCCAGAGCTAAAGGACAACGCCGGAAAACGCATTCCATTAGACTCAACCGAGCATCGTATCCGCCCGGTGCTTACCCACTGGAGGAACCCATACCGGTACGGCGACTCTCCAAATACGATTTCAATACCCATAATCTAACACACTACACAAGCAGGCAAAGTAAACGAGCGGGATGGCCCAGGTTTAAAGTACTAAAGTGTGCTACCAAGGCGGGGGAAGAAAGAAAGAAAAAATCCCGCACGAGTGAGCATTCATGACACACCAATTCGGAGCCAACTCCGATATGGTGCGAGCACTGGAACACAAGCTCAGGCAGTCGCCCAACACCGAATCGCACTTTTTTGCCCCACAGCCAGTCAGGCGCGGGTCGAGCCACAAAGAGATGAACGACACAATGCATCACCCTAGAACCCACAAGCCCATTCGTGGCTGGTGCCTGCTGCGCTATACCATTTCGTTATAAAGCCACAGCCTATGGTTGGTTGCTAACAACCACGGGCAAGGACAACGTCACTTGTGACACGTCTTCTTTTCATCCTTCCCTATCCTTCGACAAGCCAGTCAGCGCCGGTACCAGGCGAGACAGCTCGCACACACAAAACGCACACTCACTCACACTCACTGCCCCCCCTCCCAACTTACGAAATCCAAATTCGACCAAGCGAGCAGTGACGATGATACCCGTAGGCTAAGTCTATCGAGCAATCAATCCAAGAAAACGGAGCGGAAAAAAGAAATTTCCGTACAGTAGCGCTGCGAGCAGGCTAGAAAAGTGTATTTTTGACTCGCCCGACTGGTCAAGGAAAGAGGGAGCGTTCGTAGGCAATCGAGTATGTATGCAACTTATGTATGAACCAATGGAATGGATGGTAGGGAGGGGGGGAAAAAGAAAGAAAGAAAGAGGGAGAGGGAGAATTGATAGATAAACCCCACCCCACCCGTTTGTCCGTCATTCCCATGGAACAACACCGGCGTTCAATAGAGTACTTGTGATTTTCCCACTCCCATCTCAAGCACCTACTGCTACTGCCACCGCTACACAAAGACCAAGATCTTTCTTTCATTCTTTCATCCCTACAAAAGAGAAGAGAAGAAAGAAAAAAATGGCAGGCCACGATCATGCATCTCTCCTCCCCCTCAGCACCATCCCGCGGCGAAAGCCCTCAAAGTCGCAACGCGTGCTGAGAAATCTGGCGCACCCGCTACGCTCCCGACAGGAGCGCAAGGCGAGGAAGTTGGATAAGATTCAGCGAGACGATGCGGAGCGGCAGGCGAATATGGAGGAGTTTCTGGAGGGTGGAAGGTATGCTTTCTGAAACCTTTGCTTGAGCTTGATTGTGGTTGCTGATTATGTTTTTTCTTTCTTTAGGATTTTCTATGAGAAGCAACATGCTATGAGCCAGAAATATGAGTATTAAATCGATCGATTGATTGATGAGGGTTGTTGGTGCTTGTTTCTTTATTTCGTTTGGATAGCAGGTTGCTTGCTGGCTGATGGGGGAGTTTTTTTTTTTTTTGCTTCTTTCATTTTCGTTTGGAACTGGAGTGAAGGGGTTTTTTTGTGATTATGGTTTGCGTTCATTTGGTTGATGCGTTTCTGCTCAACTTATTACTTTGCTGTACTGTATATTTTTTATCAAAGCCTTTCTTTCATCTTTCCACCTATATAACCGCAGATGGTGGGATTTTTGACAGCTCTCGGTTGCTTGCGAGCATGGTACTGGTAGCTCCCCCGTCTGGGGATGTAGACCGCTGGCATGCACTTCAGCCCCAAGTGACTGTCATCTTCACCCCGCAACCAGCACAATCGAACGATACTCCAATGGTTAGCCAATAGGTACTGTGCTCAGTGCGGTTACCCTGCATCTTCTTTGCTTTTACTCGTTCTGACTTCAGAAGCAAAAAGCCCTACTCGTAGACTACACCTTATATAGAAGCGGAACACTCCGGCGCAGGATCCGAAACAACAATCGGTCTCCCTCCCCAGATCTACTCGTACCGGTGGGTGATGTGATAGGTTTATGAGGTCGTTAACTCGTATTCATCGATAGAATTGAACCCGCAACGAAAGAATAACGAGACGGTTGACTTACGAGTGCTGCTCGAGCCCTTGGCGATAACGAAAAAGAGGCTTCCAGAATACTGTACCGATACCTGTGCTGGTACGCCTGAGGGAACTTGGTCCAGTGGATTAAATTACTCGAGCGAATGCCTTCTTGGTTACTGTGTCACGCTCTGGCGTCGAGGAATGAAATACTTGTATCGGTATTACCAGTTATTACTACCAGTACTGGTACTGTACCACCAAAATGGATCATCCGTCCTACACACAGGAAGACCACGGATGTGCATTTGCCTATTTTATCCGCCGCGTACGAGTACTCGGGAGCCCGTGACGGGTAGGGTATTATATTACCCCGCGCGCTGGCCTGGATACCGTATCATTGCTACGAGTTCTCGAGTAAGCATCACGCTGCAGGTCAGATTCGACCACAATATGATAAACCTATCGTGATCTCATGCTATCAATAGCCCAAGACCAAGGGGGAGGAGAGCTTCGGAAAAATACGGTATTAATGCACACACCCGAGCATGGCAAAGTACCGTAAACCGCTGGACTAGTCGTAGCTCGCTCGTAGAGTTGTAAGGTATCATCATATCTCTCCTCTCCATAATTTAGTTGCGAGATCCGGGATTCGAAGTTCGGATTCTTGGCGATCTATTGGCCAATCTTGAGCTGAGAGGTTCCTGGAAGTGGTCAGGAGTTCCTCACCATCTGATCATAGGGCCGGAGCTTGGGTTACATTGAAGGTTAAGTCTCCCTTCGCCTATTGTTTGCTTTTTTAGGGCCCATTTGCATCGCCACCGCAATTGCACTTTTTTTTAAAAAAGAGGGTTTGGTTTCTTTTTCGCTAAGCCTGTACGATTGATTAGGGGAGAATGATCGGGGTCTTGCTCGTAAGTGGTTCGTCTTCCATTTTCTTCTTCTCGAGCTGGGCCTTTTGTGTACTCGTACGTGAGGGTGTGGGTGAATTGGATCTTGGCGGAGAGATGTTTTCCTCGGATAAGATGGATTAGATTAGATAAGATCATCAATCTCGGTTAGCCACTGTGTTCCAACGCGTCATCCTGTATCTTCCAGAATGTTCCCTACGGTAGCTTTCCACTTCCCTCTCCCATCTTCCCCAACCTTCGACAAACATCCTGTGGCGATCCGGGGAATTACGAAGACTCGCTGCGAAATCAATTACTCGAGTAGAGTAGAGAAAATGCCAGAAACCGTGATCGTGGGTATAAGTATGCCTTCCTCGAAGCAGCAAAGGTCTCATCATTCTCGGAAATCACAATTCGAATAATCATTACCACCATCTACAAACACTACTTACTTACCACCATTGCTATATCACCACTCTACACACCACACTCCATAAACAAATTTAAATGCCTGCACCAGTATTTCAATACTTGTTCTTTCCAGAACTCAACTACTGTCCTTGCCCCCCGAGAAAGTCGTTCTCTCCCCGCTTCGATGTGCGTGAGACCGCGAATGCGTACATCGTTGAAGGCGAACTGCCTGGCATTACCGATAGATCGAATATCTCCGTCGAGTTCACGGGTAGGGGCAACATGGTTGTCAGAGGGCGGGTTGATCGGTCGAGCACTATAGTCGCCCCCCAGGCACAACCACAAACATCGTCATCACCATCGCAGCAGACAAGCGGGAAGGAGGATAAGGGTGAAGATGTGGTCCCAACACCTACTTCCTCCGTGCCATCATCTCCATGATCACTGAAGCCGACGATCGAAGACGTCCCGGACGAAGACGATTGGATGGGGATTACTGATTCGTCAACTGAGAAGGCGAGAGTTGAGGGAGAAGCTGCTAAGATGGGGAGCCCGGTTGAGAGGAAGGAGCAGCCAAGGGGAAAGGTGGAGAAAGGAGAGGAATGGTCAAAGAGGTTGTTGTCTGAGAGGTCGGTGGGGGGGTTTGCTAGAAGCTTCAGCTTCCCGGCGGTCATTGATCACGATGCCGTGACTGCTTCCCTGCGGCATGGAATCTTGAGGGTTGTCGTACCGAAGGTCTTTGGCGCTGGAAAGAGGATCGAGATCCAGTAATTGGGAGAGTCTATGGATTGCTAGATGTTGTAGATTTTACTACTTGCGCCCTTGTACTGTACTTTACACGCTCTTTTGGTTGTTTCTTGCCTAACTTTTTTGGTTTGATATTGCTTTCTCTAGTTCGCTCTGTTTGGGGGTTGGAATACGGGATATTAGGGTAAATTTATATGTATTTTTACTGATCACAACTTGTACGTTTTTTGCCCCACGAAACAGTGCCATCCCAATGTATTTATCTTAAGACGTAATAATTATCCTTATCATGTAACCCCCAGTCAAACTTTAGGAGAAGTAATAATATTGAAATCCTATTCAGTAAAATATTTAGATATCACCCCACTGCCGTGCTATAGTGACTGACTAACCGTAATGCACGTATACCATTCCTTTCACTTGGACGAGTAGAATATGACGTCAGCAACAGATCAAAACCACACATGATACACCAAAAAACTACAAGTACCACCACAATCCCCAACTCCAAACACCTACCAACCAGCAAGAAGAAAATCCAAAATGTCCCTCCCCTCCCCATCCCCCCTCCAAACCGCGGCAAAGGCCCTCTGCGATACCCTCTCCCAATCCCCACCTCCCTCACTCCCCGCAATCCTGCAACACTTCGCCGAAACCGCAACCGCCCATGAGCACGGCCTCCCACAGCTAACACCATTCCTCGGCCGCGAGCTACCAATACCGGACTACTTCACCATACTAGCCGACAGCCTCTCTTTCCGGAACATGCAGTTCAAAGAATACATCGTCGACGAGGCGAGCGGTAAGGTCTTCGTTAGGGGCACTGGAAGGTTCATTTGGACGGCGACGGGGGAGGCTTGGGATGAGTGTTTTGTGTATTTGTTGGATTTCATCAAGGATGCGGGTGGTATGTGGAAGGTGGGGAGGTACCAAGTTTGGGCGGATAGTGGGGCTGGTGAGTTTTTTTCGTTTGTTTTCTTGCTTCTTCGTCTTGAGGGTTGGGCTGATGGGTGATGCGTAGCGTATTTGGCGAGGATTGGACGGTTGAAAAGGGTGCAGGATGGGGAGGAAGAGTTGGTTTAGTGTTGATTGTGAGGTTTGGGAGTTTTTTCGGCCTTTTTGGCGTAATGTTTCATCTATCATTGGGTTGGACTTCAGGGGTCGTTCGTGGGTTATGGGTGCGTTGGGTGTGATACGGATTTCCCTACGGCAGCGGTTTATCCGCTCTTTCTATTCTACCATGAAATCAATCTCGCCCAGGGAATGCTAGTTCCGGTATTTTGTGATAATCTGTCAGGGGTACCATCGATTAGCCCACTTGATCTCTACCTGCACTCTGACAGTCTGTCAAGGCAACAGGTTCCTGCCATCAATCACCCAAATCACCACCACCAAGTGACCTGGAATGACCGTGTCCACACCATGCGAGCTGCCGGTCGGGACAGGAGGCAGATAAATATCCGGGCGGAAGAGCGGGTGTGGCTCGACGGCCGACGAGTTTCCCCTGTTCACCGCAATGCACTTGCACCCGTATTGCTTCGGTTTTCTCTGTGGTTTGACGGTAGGGTCGAGGGAGCGTTTGCTTTACTCGAGTAAAGGGGGTGTCTTTGTTTCTGGGAGGGGGACAGTGGTTCTTACCCCCTTTATCTCACAAGAATACTCACAAGTAATCACTCGATCTTCCAAAGGGCTGCTTGGTGGATCCTAGGTGAGCTGATTAACCGTAAGCATGGGTTGACGACTACGTGGTGGGTGTTTGGGGGGATACAGTACAAGTACGATGCATTGCCCGTCCGTCACGACGACGATGGTGGGGAGAGGAAAGATAGGGGCTTTCGGTGTTACTTGTAACGTACCGTAGGCATTAAAAAGTCATACTTGTACTTGTGGACCGCTATTTTGCTTTCTTTCCTTTCCTTTTTTATTTCCGTCGGGCGCTATCAGGGGGATCGACACAATTCTGGATCTGGGCTCATCGACCTTTCTTTTTCCTTTCCTTTTTTCACACCTTGACTGTCTTAACCCGTGTCTATCTACAAGTACATGTATCGTTCACAACACATCACTCGAAGGCACAGCTTGGCTGGATTGTGTTGAGGACTCATTTGCCAAGTGTCGTACAAGCTGCAAGCCTTTTCAGCTCATGCACGGGGCTGTGTGGGTGCTATGGGAAACTCCTTAGAGTGCTACAGGTAGTCCAAATTTATAGAGTGCCACAAATTGCTTTTACATACGTTACACAAGTACGGGGTGGGGGAAAAGGGACATTTGGGACATGATATAAACCAACTTCTCTGCCGCACTCGCCTCCTCTCTTCCTGCAGCTTCCCCCGCCGCACATTAACGAACCGACGAGAGCGAGGAGGAGAAGATGATCACGGCCCTAACCTGCAATGCTTGCTCAACCCCGCTATCCCCCACCGAAACGCGTGTTATCTGCCGCGTCTGCGCGAATTATGACCTCTGCAGCAACTGCCACACCCTTGGCCGCTCCTCGGACTCTCACGAGGTGCAGCACGAAACCCTGATCCTCTACCCACCCACCAGCATCTCCCGGGACTACCACGTGCCTCCAGCTCCTCCACCCCCGCTCCCTCCTCGCTCCGGCAACAACATTGGAGAGACTAGCCCGCATCCGTGCCCCGCCCCGCTAGCGGCCCGCATTCCCACCGCCGCGAGCAAGCTCCTATCGAGCAACAACACCCCAACGAGGCGCCTAAAGGACCTCTCGGATGCGGTCTTCGCACATGTGAGCAGAACCTACCCCGGTGCGAACCAGCACTTACTAAACCCCGGCCAAATATCGAATTTCTACGAACTCACTGGGAAACCACTCAAGGAGAACTCGTTCGGCTTGTGGATCAACGAAGCGGATGGTGGTCCCAACAATACAGATCCCGAGGTCGCGCATCTCTACGATCGCCTGGGGATCGAGTACTCGCTCATCACGCGCGTCACTGGAGGGGGCTCGCAGGTGGCGATAAATCGCATGCCCGTGCTCAGTCACCGCGGCTTCAGGCAGCTTCTGGTCTGCGAGATACTGGAGGACCCGGGGCACGCGCACTCCTTCTTCAACCGGTTGGTACGCCTGGCGATAGTTGATGACAGCGGACGGGCGTTCGGGGAACTACCTCGGGGAATGTTCCCGGCAGAGCCTGACCCGGCTTTCGTGGCCAAGGTCGCAGCGGTCACGGATGAATTGTGCGCGCGCGTGAAGGCACTTATTGCCAGGTTGAAGCGTGAGAAGGAGGAGAAGGACCGGAGGGAGTGGGCCATGGTACAGGAGGCACTGGCGCAGCGGGAGCGTGAGAAGGAGGAGGCCCAGAGGGAGTGGGCCCTGGCACAGGAGGCCCTGGCCCTCCAGGAGATGGAGTTCGCGCAGATGGCTCAGATCGAGATGCACAGGGCGAACTTGGAGGCCATGTGCGCGATGAATGAAAAGAATTTGGCCAACTTGCACTATGGTAACCAGCTCACGCTGCAGGCGGATCAAAATGCATTGTCGTATATTGAGTAAGCGCTATTTGATAGTCTGCCCTTCTGTTATATCATAGAGTACTCGAGTTCAGTGCTCTACAAGTAACCTACGAGCTTACTTTTTTCTCCTGTCTTTTTTTACATTTCTGACTAGTATTATCTTTTCTTTTCCCCCTTTTCCCCTTTTCCCCTTTTCCCTTTTTTTTTTTTTCACAAGAAAAATAAAACAAATATATTTCCTTCCATGTCTCTTCGAACCGTGCCTGCATACCGGTATCAGAGTGAGTACTGGAGCACAAACCCAACCTACCGACATGATGCGGCCTGTAAAGTACGTATGACAGTGCAGTCAAGAGTGGGCAGCCGCACAGCCATCGACGACGGGCTGCTGTAGCCGTACAGTACAGTACTGTACTGTACTGTAAGTGCGGGATCGGTGTGCTCTTGAATGATTGCTGTAAAATGTTTTACACCTGTCAAACAATAACACAAATATTAAGTTAAGGCATAATAAGTAAGGCGGCCAAACAAACAAACGAGCGAGCAAAATATTCAATCCATCCCGCGGGATGGAAGCAACCCCCCCTCCCCCCACTTTGAAACCCCCCACATGCATGCGTGAGTCTAATTCTTAGACATGCATGTCTGTAGGCTATGGTGCTCTACGAGACACAAATATCATGGGTGATGCCGGGGATCTATGATGCGCGAAACAATAATGATGATGACGATGATGGTGATGATGGGGAATTTTTTCTCTCTTTCCTTTTCTCTTTTTGACACTACTCGAGTAGTGGGTGGGAGAAGGAGGGGAAGGGGGGGAAAGAGGAAAAGGGAAATGGCGAATTGAAAGCAAGAAAAGTTGCACTATCGATCAAAAGCTTAAAGCAACAATTTTACCATGCAAATTCACAAATACCCACTAATAAATCTTCTGTGGTGCTACAATACCCAACCAAAACAAAACAAAACAAAACAAAACAGAACAGAACAGAACAGAACCGGAAAAGGTGGAATCTTCACGTCAAAGGTTAAATAATAATATCGGTAATAGCAATAAAATGATTGTATCATTTCAATTCAAGTGGCATAGCAGAAAGATTTTAGGTATTAGAACGTACAGAGACCTAGAGCAGAGCAAACAAAACCAGACTATAGGACCCCCCCGCAACACAACCCGTTTCCTTTTTTTTTTTACGGGACTGGAGGAATCAACGAGTTCTTGCGCTTGACGTTAACACCGGCATGAATACCCCCCCTGATACGCTTCATGGTGAGTGCGGCAATCAAAGCAGCACCGACACCGCTTCCGTCCTCAGAGGGAACAATCTGGATAGGATCCTTCCTAACCGCCCTCCCCCAGCCGAAGATTTCGCGAAGAGCTTTTGCACCACGTTCCTGAAAGTTGGGATACTTGTTGAATACAGAGCCGTCAGCGCCAACATGGCAAGATTCAATGTTCTTCATCTTGCAAATGGCTGCAACGCCACAGGCAGAAAGGCGGGCGGCACGAGTTCCTATGAGCTCCGAAAGGCGACGGATGAGCTTGCGCTCAGGCTCGGTAGTCTCAATCTTCAACTTCTTCTCAAAGAGGGCATGAGTTTCCATTAAATTCTCCCATGGATCACTTAGAATGGTAAGCCCAAGCCCATCAAGCATGCCATTGAATAACATACCTCTCAATCTCGGCTAGGAAGGAAGAATCTAAGGAATACTCAGTCTGAAGAGCACTAATGTCCTGCTTTTCAAAGATCTTAACGTCAGGGTTGGAATGGAGATCAACAAGAACCAAACGGAAAATTTCTCCCAAGTAAAGACCTGCAACCATCTTCTCGAATGTTTGCTGTCCTGGGCGGGGAGAGTGCTCATCGATATGCTTGTCATATACAGTGCGAGGAAGGACACGATGTTCATTGTCGAACGCCCCCCATTCACAATTAATAGCAATATCGAGTTTAGGATCAAGATTCATATGAGCAAGCTTAGGAATAGAGCCAACGGTCTCCATGTAGGCAGCATTACAACCAGTACCGAAGATGCAACCGATTCTGGTAGTATTGTCGGTATACGCAGAAGCGATCAGAGTTCCAGTGGTGTCATTGACCAAAGCAGTAATTTTGATTGGGACCCCCTGTATTACCGTAATTAGTATCAAATAAGAGACTGTTTATTGAGTGAATCTTTACCTTTCTCTCGAGAGCAGCTTCGAACATGGGAACAACGTCATGGCCTTCAACACCTTCAATATCGAAACCTTTGGTCCAACGTTGCAAGATACCATGATCAATAGCATTCTGCTCGCACGGATATGAGAAGGTAAAACCAAGATGTAGCTCCTTCAGATCCTTGACATCTTGGCCGTCATGATTTGCGACCAAGAATTGCTTGACACACTCGGCAATGTAATCAAAAAGCTGTTCCCCAGTGCCAGATTTGATCTCTTCTGGAAGGCGGTACTTGGACTGACAGATTTCATACTGGCCCTTCTCTTCAGGAAGCTCAACCTCGCAAACACGAAGATTTGTTCCGCCCATATCAAGAGCGAGGTAGGTGCCCGTCTCATCGCCAGTGGGATATCCAATCACCCAGGTTGGGTTCATGGGCTATGAACGGACGGTAACACATTAGTACCCCATTGGGTGGCCAAAACGCAAAGCGATGAATCGGAACGCAGCTGCAGATAAAACATACAATTGTGCCGCCTGCCACAGATAACCCTATACCGTCAAACAAAAAAATTTGTTAGCAAACTAGCCAACAACACCCTCCATGCCGTTGACATGCGAAGGGTTCCTACCCTTGATCAGTTCCTCTTGGAATACGGATACAATCTCATGGAGCTTTGGCGTATCAATGGTGAACATCTTCTCGAGTTCATGGATGTGCTTCATGAGATCGTTCGGCACATCGTGCATGGAGCCTAGCCAATGACTCTTCCTGTCAACAATTCACTCAAAAAAATAAAAATAAAATAAAAACACCTCAAGTCCAAGCCAGGCAAGCAAGCTCCAGACTCAATTTGCGATCTGGAAGTCCATGATGAGTAGACGAACCTTTGCGGCTAGGCGGCTTGCGAGATGCACTGAGATACATCTTTTTTTGCGCAGGGTGATGGAGCCTTGCGAATGAGAGAAGCTATGGCAAATCCCAGGGAAGAAACCTGGAAATGGAGGCACTCGTAAGTAACGAGTGGTGTTTTACTTTAGTTTTGTTGGGCGGCGGAGGAATAGCTGATGGGATGGGGGGAAAGGGGAAACGTACGAATGGAAAGAATGAGAGAGAGGTAAGAAGTTATTGTCGGTTGAGTGGAGGTAGAGTGGTTGAGACTGGACTGACGAGAATTTTGAGGAGGGGTCTGTTGGTCGCAACACTTGGAGGGGTAACCTTTGTTTGGTGGGGTCGGGCAACACCTAGAGGATTGTGATGTGGGCGGTATGCGACCTGAACATTACCAACAAGAAAGGAAAAGAAGATAAAGGGAAAGAAAAAGGAAAAAAAAAAAGAGAGCCAATCTGCCTTCCAAGGTTTCATGGGAAAATTATCTCAATATCAGTTTGCTAATCGGCTTAGGAGGGATGAATTATTTATTCCTCTCGAGAGCACCCAGGGCGACAAAACATATGGCACCTTACCTACCAGTGACCCTATGAGTACTCGTACATTTTTTGCTCGCCTTGCTTACGGTATTAAGTTACTCTACGAGAAGCCAAGTCGCCGGCATGCAATATCCCTTGACAGCACCAAATTGCAAAACAGCGGAGGCAATGTTTGCTATGGAGATGGAGCGGGAATGCCGGTTAGGGGCCTTCCCTTCGGCAGTGTGGGATTGTCAGCTTGTGGACTCCAGGTATTCGTGGGGTCGAAGTGGAGGCACATGAGGTGGGGTGGAGATTGATAATGACGGGCTATTTCCATTACCGGGGGTCGAGACATGGAAAGCCCAGAATGGTAATAAGGAGGGAGAAACATTAGAAAAAGAAAATTTAACCAAAGGAATGGACAAGAGAAGAGGAGGACAGAGAAAAAAAGAAAGGAAAAGGAGAGACGAGAAGATAGCACGACACGAAGCCAGCATACCGGTAGTGTCCATTATGTGGGTCTCTCTTTCCTCTATACATCTTAGAGACGTAGGAAGAAGACGAGGCAGGAGGTGATGATACGATTGAAGGCATATTGTGGTAAATTTACTTGACGGAGAGCTAACTTGATAGGAATCCCCAGCCTTAGATCTTCCATCCCACCACCACGGCGGTCACAATTTTTTTTCCTGGCTACTACTTGTATGATATTTACGAAAAATGTCTGAGTGTAACAATACGCTACTACTCGAGTACTGTACCGGTATGTCATGCACATCTACACTAGATTACCGGTATTCGATCCTTTCCATTTCCAAGGTTGCCTTCTATTTATCTATTTTCCACAATAAATTTCTTCTTCCCAAATTCTCCGGCTTCTCCCTCCCTGCCTCTCAGATCTCAACCTCCAAGCCTCAATGTCAATGGAACCGCCGTTGACAATCATAGGAAAGCGGAAACCTATCTTACCGCGCATTAGAATAGCTGCACTCTACCGATACTTTGCCTGTCGGGTCTCCGGTCACTAGTCATGTATGCCTGTTAGGGTAATCTGACTTGACTTGCGTGGTACGCAGGATGCAGGACACAAGTGCGTCCCACCCGGTGGTGGTGCAACCTGGACAGCGCATATCATCAAAGACCACAGTTGCAATACTCGCACATACGAGTACCGTACATACAGTACAGCCCAGGTTTTTTCTTTTTCCCTCCTTGCTTTGCAGACAACAAGTAGCATCAACACCAGCACCAGCGGCAGTGGCAGTGGCAATGGGTGGATATGAGTGTGGGTGGAGTTGAGGTTTAGTGAAAGAGAAACACAGCGCGGAATACAGCTGAGCCATTTGGGCGAATGCCTAATGATGGATGGGTGGACAGATCATAGGTGGGTCATTGACGTGAATTTTTTAATCTATGTTTTTTTTTTTCCTTTCTCCTTTTGTTGGTCGAAGGCAACCCAAAAGATAGTCTACCCTCACACTTTTACTCGTACAAGTACCTAAAGCGTGCAAGTGTACTGTACTAGTACAATATGCACCACAAGGAAAGCGACACCCCAATCCCAACCCGATCATTGGTTGACAAGCCAGGATCTGATCGTCTGTCATCCGTTTCTGAAGCACGTCGAAACACTCTCCTACAGGAAAGAGAGAGGGAGAAGGGGAAGGGGGGGGAAGAGCGGAGAGACAGAGAGGCGGGATGAACGACAACAGCCTTGGACGAAACCTTCAATTACAGCGCCATCCTCATCATCACCAGCCATCGCCGGCTCATTCATCCATCGGAGGGATTCAGCATCAGCATGAAGCATAAAGCAAAGGCCAGAAGGAGAGGGAGAAGGAAGGGGCAAAAAAAGAACCTTGATGTCACTCATCCGCCAACTGTACTCGTGCAAGGGGACCATTTCCCGCGTTCTAGCCCTTATCTTAACTGGCAACTGGGCACAACTTGCTTTCCACGGGGTGGTACCGTGCCCTCCCTAGCCTTCCTGCTCCTCCTATCAACATTCAAGGTACTTCCGCTAACTTAACTCCATCATGCTCGAGCACACACTACTCTAGTATTGCCAGCCTGAATATACGACAAACCCTCCCCGTCCAGTTTCCAACTCACACGATATTACCTACCGTACATTACCGCGAAGCCCTCCCAGGCCCTACCCATTAGAAGAAATTCTAGAAAACCCTCCCCCCCCCATAATATGTACCTGAATATCTCATTTTTCCCCAGATTTCCACGCGGCTCCACTTATCATCATCCCCAACAACCCACCTCGTCGCTCTCTTCGCCTCACATATACACATGAGTTCTACCGTAATGTTGCTTGCCAGTCGTTACACCTCTCACTTCTCTTGCCTTTATTTCCGGGCACTGAACTATGGATTAGAAGCACGGAAAAAAAGGGTAGAAAAAAGAGAAAAAGGAAAAAATTCACCAAGGAAAAATATCGTTCGTTACCAGTTCTCTGGGTTTCTCGATTTCTTTCTTGCTTTTTTTCTTTGCTTTTTCTTTGGCTCTGATCAACGTCTTGCAAGCAATCCATCTCGAACCGACCAGCAAGTTCTATCACCGCACCACAGTCATAGCCCTGCCTGCCTTCCTACCAACCGCTTGTTCTGTATGGTCTATCATAGCTCACCGGCAGGTAAGCCAGCCAGCCAGCTGGTTAGCTGGTTTGCTAACCTAGCTATGATACCTCTACATAACCACTATGCGAAAGCAGAGTGAGCACGATTCGATACGGCATTCATACATATACACAAGTATCATACATATATATGCTACTCCTAGCGTCGAAGCGTTTCTTTAAAAAGAACTGCTATTGCATACCACCCGGATCCAAGTAAAAGGGCCAAATTTTGATGGCACGCAGTAGCAGTCCTCCTTAAAACACGCTTCGACATTACGAGTACTTACATACATACGGTTGTCCCATCCCACAAACTCTCCATCTCGATGAACACACATACCATACCCTGTCACACCTTCGCCTCCCGGTCCGTCCATCAGTCCATCTATCAATCCGCAGTCTTGCACTTACATACGGGACTGATTGATGAACTGTTAGCCTACCTATTCATCCATCCATCCACTCATCCACTCATTCATTCATTCATTGCCTTACCATTCCCTGCCCAGCGACGCAACCCTTCCCACCAGGTGAACCATGATATCAACAACCACACAACCATTCACTTCCATCCGATATTCCCTCCCTCAATCCATCCCTCCATCCATCATCCATCCATCTACCCCCGATCCAAAATAGAACTCCCCAAGATCCTCACTCGCCCGACTTCACTCATTCTTGCCAACGCGTCCACCTCCCGTTCGTCCATACCGTAGGCCCCAGATACGCGAACCAACTTGTCATTCCGCACCGAATGAATGAATTAATGAATCTATGAATAGCGAACCAAACCAGATATATATCTACCATAAACCTCCCCCCGAGATGCGTATATAACTCTCCCTCCCCATCCCCCCTCTCCCATCCCCCACCACCACCCACCACTACTACCCACCACTACCCACCACTACAACCGCAATGTCCATAAGACCAACCCTCACACTCTCATTCAAAGGCATTGCCCGGTTCACAAGGGAATACCCACTCCTGCCGCCGCCGCCGCCGCCGCCATCGCCGTCGTCAGAACAGCGGTCCTTCCCCTTCCACATTTCGGAGTGGGGTGAGTGATGCTTTGTGAATCGAAGTTTTGTTATGGCGTATAACATGTATGATTAAGTGGTTTTGGTTTTTCATTCATGCAGGTACATTTTTTTTGTTTTTTCTTGTTTTTCGATTAGCCCTTTTGCTTTTTTGTAATGTGACTGACTTCCTCGGTGAGAGGGTAGGAATGGTGGAAGGGAGGGAGGAGGGAGGAAAGGCATCTTGTTTCATTGGAGGAAGTCTTTTTTTTTATTTTTAATAATCCAACGGGGATATATATGGTATGGGTACGGGATTGGCGTTATGGGGGAAATATGATATGGGGTGTTTCGGTCGGCCTTGCGTCAATTTATCTCTTTTGTTTTTTGGAGGGATGTGGTAATGGAAGTATGGGGTTAAGGGGGAAGGGAAGAAGTAAAGAAAAAAATATGATTGGTAAAAACGGCTGGCTGGGGGGAATGCGTGTGGTGGAGAACTTTGTCTATCCGGCAGTTTTTTTTTTGTTTTCTGTTTGCTCATTTGTTGGGGGAATTCATAATATATGATATTTTCTTTTCTGTGAGAAAAAAGGCAAATTTGGTGTCACCGGTATTTTTGTTCAGATTGTAGGGCGATAAGATAGATAAATATCCGATGAGCAAGGAAGAAACGAAAGAAGGGGAGGGTAAAAAAAAAAAGAGTGGCCAATAGAATTGATGCAATTGCTGAGCTCTTTCAATCAGCTTTGGTGCTTAGGCCGGAAAGATCGGAGGAGCATACAGGTATCCTGCCAAACCATCTGCATACGGCGATGTCAAACATTCAACGGGGACTGGCCCATCATCCCACAAAGAAAAGGGACAACGGCAAACGTAACGGTAGTGAGAAGAAAAGAGAGAATCGTAAAATCAAAATCAAAATCAAGAAAAACAGAAACCAACAATAACTTAGAACGCCCCCAACCAGAGAGCCAAGCGCGAATCAACCACTTTAGATATCATATCAATGGCGCCCTGAGACCTGAAACCCCGATAAAGACCGGGTAGAAGAATCCCGGAAAAATCCCACAAACCTGACGAATGGGCTCTTCTTTTCCTCGGGTTTTCGGGGGTCCTCAGATGGTCAATCGATACCGTGTTGTTTCTTGAGCTTTTCTAAGCTCTCCTGGCGCTTCGCGAGGTCGTTTTCCGAACGCACCATTTTCTCCGGTTGGTGGTATAATACTGGATAATCCCATCTTTATCAGCGCCGCCAAGCTAAGGGGGCGATGATAGAGCGTGGTCTGGGAGAAGGGAGGGGGGCAACAAACCAACGAGGTAGCGATTCTGAAAGTTGAAACCATTTAGCTTATCGCAAGCAGTCTTCGCATCCATCACGTCCTCATACACGACGAATGCGGTACCCTTGGTGTTGTTCGCGATGCCTTGACGAATTTGGCTAATAGGCGGGTTTTCAAGTCAGACAACTCAGCGATCGCTTGGGATAGGGCAGGAAGAATATCTACCGGATTGGCCCAAACTTGCCAAAGAGATCGAAGAGTTCCTCGGACGATACGTTGTAGCTAAAAACAAACGCGGTAAGCGGATGACCGAGATGACAGTGAGGGGCATATTCTTTCGTGCCTCAGATTCTTGACGAACAGAGCTCTTTGGACTTCTGGTGCGAGTTTACCACCCCGATTCATATCTCGGCTGCAGTAATGGTATTCACTGGATATTTACCGATGGGAGAGGTGATGGGAAACGAGATGGGCGGCGTTAGAAAAACGTGGTTTGTGAGGGAGAACGAGGAGAGATGGAGGAGGGTTTATCGATACAACGAGGCTTCGAAGGATGGGATAGAGGAAACGGAGCAAAAAGGAGGCGACCCGGTAACGGGCTCCGATGTGGCTCGATTGGTCGAACGATAGAAGGTCACGAGACTCGCGGTCTGACTCGGTTCCGGGTTTGGTTTAGCTTTAACCAGTTGGCGGTTGGATCACAGATGTGTGGCGGCAGACTGGCAGCTTGGCAAGACGAAAGAGGAATAAGGTGTGGCACATGTCCTCTCTGAGAAGCTTTATCATGCATTAAGTACGATAGTTCTTGTTGAGACACGCATTTTCCGGGGATAGAATGGGGTTTCCAGAAACGGAAATAACAGTGATCCATGGAAATGTCCTCTCTAGAATTAGAAAGGACTTTCAGGTGAGATGATTTTGTAAATTTATTAATGGATGCCGACATCCGTAACATATTCTCCTTTTGGTGGTCTGAGAAGTTAAAATTCTGGTGAACCTTTTCAATACCATGCTCTTGGCGAAAAAACCTTCCGGATACCATTGACTGAGAAATACAAGTGCTAGGGATAATGTTTTTACACAGTTAATTTAGGTTAACTCATCAGATAATACCTGTCCCGTACGAAAACATCTCCGCTGGCACTTGTATACCACCGAAAAAGTGAAACCTTGGCACAGAATCGCGTTGGTCTGACCTTGCTTAAACATGGTATTTTCATGGTGATCTTTTGGGTCAAGAATCCCAAGAAAATTTCTAGAGAGAATTTTTTAAAAATATTACCAGGTCTTAAGTAGTTCTAGATTTTTCCAGCATTGTTTGAAGGGCAAAAATACTGGAGGAACTGAGCGCTAGACTCCCGGTCGCGCTAATTCTGTCTCGGACAAATTCTCTTGAAATGCCCAGATTCGTAACCTGTGTTGGCTGGCTGCTGACTGATCTGGAACGGGAGCGCCATGCGATAAATTCCACTGAAACAAGCCACTACTCGTACCCAAAGGATAACGCCGTTCATGACGCAAGGCAAACATGGAGTCTCCGTGGCTGGTATCGCTGCGGTAATTACAGCTGGGATAGTACCCAATAAGAAGTTTCCCCCGACATCTACTCGAGCATGGATTGAGGGGATCTGTGATGCCGGGACAAGTACGGTAGTCTACTCAGCTCTAATTTCGCCCTTGATTCCGGGCCACCCATAGCGAATTTAAAAAAAAAGAAAAAAGAAAAAGGAAAGCAAGAAAGTAATTCCTCCAAGCTCCTGTCGACTTCAGCTTCTACACTCTGTTTTTGCCGTTTACCGCAAGCAAACGCTTCCCTCTTTGAAAATTTCCAAGACTTTTTAACTGCTACAACCGGTACTCGAGTACGGTACTTGTACTTGTACCTCTCGGGTATCATAATAACCAGCGTTTACCACATTTCCAGTTGTACTGCTATACAGCAAACTTCTAATACTTTGCGATCGGCACCGGTATTGGACGCGCGTACAGTAAAATGGCCCCGGGGCCGGAACAAACTTCCCCACCTTCAGCTCCAATCTCCTCTGACAGAAGCCCCGAGGAAATGGCGAAGGCGGCCGTTGAAATTCAAGTACGCATCTTCTCTCTCTCCAAGATAAAGGGGGGGGATAAGGAAAAGGAAAACCATACATGGAATGGCATCGCATAACATGCCAGGGAGTGATGAAGTACTGACTTTACATTACCTTCTAGCGGCATTACAGAGGCCATCGCGAAAGACGCCACCTAAAGGGCCATGGATTGACACCAATGCAACGCTGGAATGATGTAATATGCTTCACCGGCTGCGCCTTCGTCGAATGGCTAATGACTGCTTGATTAGGCTTTGGAAGAAGCTGAGTACCGACAAGTTGCTCGACCTGTTTCCCTGGAGAGGAGGGTTGAATTGAACAAACAACGAGAGGAGGGAGGAGGGGGTAGTGCGGCACTGGAGCATGGGAGAAAGGTTTCGGGGTCAAAAGAGATGTGGGACAAAGCCGTTTTGTTTGCTAAACGGGTACGAGACGATAAATTATCTGGTTGGTGAGGGTGAGGCTAATTGGTTTAGGCACAACATGACGACCCCGACGATACCGTTTCTGAGAGCAGTAACGACTGCGATAGCATTAATAGCAGAGACTCTGAAGGTACAAAAAAAAGGAAGGCGGAAGAAAGGAAAGAGAAAAAGAGGCAGAAACGTTTGGAGAGGATTGAATATTCTAAAGCTATGGACATGCAGTATGCGCTATCTGGGAAGTTCATATTCATGAAGTATCACTGACGTTTCAAAGATATTTTCTGGAAATGGTTGATCGTAAGAACTATCTATCTCCACTCCACCCTTGATCCCCGCTAACAACTAATAGTTAAGGTAACACTAGCAAATAAGCATACGCAAACCGCATACTAAACCATTTTAGCACCGTTATGGCTCAAACTTGAGAGCATACCACTCTTACTGGCAACAGCAAGATACAAAAGAGAATTTCTTCTACTGGTATAGTGGATGCCCCTGTTTTAGCCACAAATAGCGATACTAACCAGATAGGCTTGACCGTGGCGAGGGCAGGGAAGTCGACCTTAGTGTCTGCCCCCGTGAACAGCTAGAGAAGGAGTGCGTAAGATATTTATCGAGGGAAGAACGGCAAGCATATCTGGTCAAAATCGACAACGAGGGGAGACTATGTTGGGCCAAAACTGGGAAACGCATAGATACCAGTACCAAATACAAAGACACACCCCACGGTACAGTACTCCCGTTCATAGATCCAACCTCCGCTAATATTTCCTGAAGGAATTGTACCTATAGATAGTCCAGAAGCCGCTGAGGAGGCCACAGATGGTCAAAGATATCGCCCGGGTTCAAGCAGCAGTATCTCTAGTTCGTCTTCATCTTCGTCATCGTCGTCCTCCTCCTCCGGCTCCGACCAGAGCACAGTTGCAGACAGATATATAGATCCCAATATGGTTGCACATCATGGGCCTAAAAAGATTTTCCACGTTTCTGCGTCAACAGTGCTCAACCGTTTGCTCCGTAAGACGACTAAGAAGAATACGTGGATTTTTGTGGCAGATACTTCGTTCAGGCTCTACGTAGGAATCAAGCAAACAGGAACATTCCAGCATAGTAGCTTCCTGCACGGTGGGAGGATCAGTGCCGCGGGGCTGATCAAGATCCGGGATGGCCAGTTGAGAGGGTATATCCCTCTTACACCACCTACCTACTTGCATACCTAACTGACGTGATGCTATCATAGCCTCTCACCGCTATCCGGTCACTACCGTCCTCCAGCTGCTGTACTCCTGCCCCCCCCCCTCCCCCTCCCCTCCTCTGTGCCCGCCGATTGCTAAGTAACCTTCCACTTAGAACTTCCGCAGATTTGTCCATACACTAAAAGAAGAAGGCGCCGATACTTCCCGCATGAGCACATCTAAATCATACGCCGTTCTCCTTGGCCTAGAAACCTACGCAAGCCTAACCAAGGGTAAGAAGAAGGGCAAGTCCGCGGCGCGGAAGACCGTCGGGAAAGGGGAGAAGACCGGGACCCATGCCATCGCAACCGGCGTGGATATAAGTAAGGGCGCGGTGAAGGGTGAGGAGGCCAAGCTCAAGGAGGTGGAGGGGGAAGAGAGGGGGGGGAAGGGGAAGGAAGGGAAGGGGAAGGAAGGGAAGGAGAAGGGGAGGGAAGGGAAGGGCGTGAAAGTCGAGAAAGAAGGAGGGTGGTGGAAGTTTGTGAGGAGACGTAAGACACCTGTTTAGTTGGCTATTTGTTATTCCTCCATTTCTCGTTTCCCCTTCTTCAAGAAGAGTCGAGAATTTAGGAGTTGGTTGTGAGGACAGCGAATAGGCTAATATGCTAACCATGGGCTGTGTGCGGGGGAGAAAATAGTCCGACTACCTGGCAAACATTCCCGCACAAAATCTCTGACACGGAGCGCAACCTGATGTGATACGAGGAAATGGGGGGGCGTCTCAGCCCTGTTTCCCCTGGTTTCATTTTTCATCTTTCATTCCCTCAGATAATGAGAATCTAATTGACGACCTTACCACCCCTAATACTACACTAACAGAATACCATAATCCAGTGCAAATGATTCAAAGTCAATTATGTATACCCGGTTCAATTCGGTTCGGTCTAATTTCTGCCATCGTGGTGAATGAAGGAAGGAAGAATGGCAAGGGTGGAAAAAAAAGAGAGCGCCGACGGAATATGACACAAATGTTCTCGACTCTCTGGTCTCTCGCTTTGTTTAGTAGGGGAAAGAGGAGGGGGACCTTGTGGATACAGTACAAGATTGTTGTACCTTGACTACAGTAGTATGGCAATTGCTGGTTGACCTCACTTACGTACCCGAGGAGGATACGCACGCTGCCAACACGCCCACCCTCACGGCAAGCCCACACCCCAAATTCCCGGGGAGAGGGAAACTCGAGGATTCCAGCACCAGTATGAGAAGTAACAAAGGGAACTACTAATGTAGACATTCGATATGAGATAGTAAACTCACACCGTGCAGTTCCGCCCCCACCCCATAATCCACGTCCCATCTAATATTACAATCATGAATGAGCCCAATAAATGTCCAAAAAAAAGAAAACACGAAAAAAATAAAGATGACCGCTATCAAATTCATTATTACACACTCCCTCCTTCTCATTTAGCGGCGGGCCTAAGGTCTAGGCGTCGGCGCAATCGAAAGGCTCAAAACACTCTTCAACGTTCCGAGGGAATAAGTGTTGAAGTCCACGCTGATCTGCGAGAAGCTAGTGCTCCTGGTGCCGAGTCCCAGGACCAGCGAGCTAGAGTACCCATCGCCGTTGGGTGGGGCGGTAGTTGTTGGCGTTTCGGCGGCGAGGGCTGTGGGTGAGGTCAGGGTCGTTGCCGCTGGTGATGGCAGTGTAGATCCCGATGCTGATGGGGGAGGGGAGGGAACGGAGCTGGTGCCAAGGGAGAGCGCGGTGGGCGTTGAAGATAGAGATGAGGAAGGGGAGAGTATCGCCGACGGGAGGATAGTAGCGTTGCCGGTTGGGAGCGGGGTAGTTACGATTCGCATTGTTGTGGAATGGGGTGACTGCGCGCTCAGCTGCGTGGTTTCCTTGTAAGCCGCGGTGGGGCAGAAACATTGGCATTGACAATTTTCGTTTCCGGACCCAGCACCGCTACCCGCTACTGCAGATGGGAGGGCGGTAACCGCGGTTGTTGCGGCTCCTGTTCCTGCCGCGGCGGGGACAGAAGAAGAGGCAGTGCCGTTAATCCTGATCGCCGTATCCAAGAACATTTCAAAAGTCTTGTCGGCAGTGGGATTAATGGCGAAGACCATTCCCTTACCGCAGTGATTCCCCACGCGCTGTTTGCAGTACCACCACGTCGGCTCGGTAGTTGTGACGGTGTATGCCCAGAATGGGGGTGGGACGATGGTGTTGTTAGGGTTTGGCCTGAGGTCACTGTCCATTCCCGTTGCTAGGCGGTTGCAAGGTGCTGCAAAGGTGGATTGGGTCACCGAGTGGTTGTTCGACATAAAGATGAAGTGTACCAGGTCGCCGACCGCTGCGTAGATTTGAGACGGGGTGTAGATGAGACCGGCAGTGCCACCGACTGTCACTGTGTGTGTTGCTGCGGCCTTACCGGCGCCGATGGAGGCTGTCGTATTGCAGGGGGTTGTGGTCGTTGCCGTGACGATTTTTACGGGCAATGAGGTGTGGACTGTTGGTGCCGAGGAGGATGGGAGCATGGGCACACCGGCGACATTCTGCGTGCGGGTTTCAGTCTGGATGATATGGGAGAGGAGGGTTTCCTGGGATTTTTTGTTAGCGAGTGATTATTGATGATGTCGGAACTAGGGGGAGTTACGGTAGCTACGCTGGCGACGGTTTGGGTCTGGATAGCGTGAACCGTTTGAGTTTGGGTATTCTTGATGGATTCGGTTATCACCCTATCGATTGTTTGGTGGATAAGCTGAGTTTCGACGCTCTTCACTACCTCTGTTTGAATGTTGTTGACTGTCTGAGTGTGAACGTTATTGATAGTCTGAACATTGTTGACGGTCTGGGTTTGGACGCTATTGACAGTTTGCGTCTGGATAATGTGGCTCAGGAGTGTTTCTACCGCTTTTACCGTTTCCGTCGCCAGACTCGAGACAACCTGGGTTGCTGTTGCGATGCTATGGATAGTCTCCTTCTGTGTCTGAATCTCCTTGACAGTCGCAATGCTCTCTCTGACCTCGGTAACAAAATTGTTGATAACAGAAGTTGCTACGCTGTGAAGCGTCTGCGTCGACACATCCTTGACTGTCTGAATGTTATTGACCGTGGCGGTAGCTATGCTTGAAACAACCTCTGTCAAGATACTGTGCAATACCTCCGTCTCGGTCTGAAGTTCCTTTAAGGTCTGAGTTTGGACGTTGTTGACCGTCTCCGTCTGGAAAATGTGGCTCAATAGTGTTTCCACCGTTTCCACTGTTTCCGTCGCCAGACTCGAGACAACCTGGGTTGCTGTTGCGATGCTATGGATAGTCTCCTTCTGCGTCTGAACCTCCTTGATTGTCTGAATGTTATTGACCGTGGCGGTAGCTATGCTTGAAACAACCTCTGTTGAGATGCTGTGCATTACCTCCGTCTGGGTCTGAAGTTCCTTTAAGGTCTGAGTTTGGACATTGTTGACCGTCTCCGTCTGGAAAATGTGGCTCAATAATGTTTCCACCGCTTTCACTGTTTCCGTTGCCAAACTCGAGACAACCTGGGTGGCTGTTGCGATACTATGGATAACCTCCGTCTGCGTCTGCAATTCCTTAACCGTCGCAATGCTCTCTTTGACTTCCGTGACAACATTATTGATAACAGAGGTTGAAATACTGTGAATCACCTGCGTCGCAGTAGCGACGCTTTCCACAACCTCTGTCTGAGTCTGAACCTCCTTAAGCGTCGCTGTAGCTATACTCTCTTTGGTCTCCGTGACCAAATTGTGAATGGTCGCTGTAGCCACACTCTCTTTAACCTCCGTGACAACGTTGTGAACAGTCGCGGTTGCGGTCTTCTCAGATAGCTGTACTTGTGTTTCAACCATCGTCTGGATAACATGGCTTACTAGGACTTCTGTTGAAACGACCTGGGATACTTGGACCTCGGTCTTTGTTTGGATGTCTTTTAATATGGAGATATCAGTCTTGGTTAGTTCGACGATGGAGGTTTCTAGATCTGTTAGAATTGTAGTGACAAGCTTTTCCACTGTGTGAACCACTGGTGGCAGAGTATGGATTATTGTCGTTGGCTCGATACTGGTTACCACGGCAGTGTGCTGGAGGGATGTTAATACTAAACTATCAGCGAGTGATGTGCGATGAACTTACTACTAGAACCTCTGTTGAAAGATGCACTACTGTTGTAGGAATGGTCTCGTGAACTGTTTGTAGGTTTGTCACTGTTACATGGATCGGCGGTAACGATTCCGTAATCTGCGGCCAGTTAGTACTGACATTAGGTTGTCCGATTTTGGCTGACCCACAGTATTAACCACAGTAACATGTTGAACTTGAGTCTCTGTTACTGGTTGTGTGTGAGTTACAGCCAGTGTCCTATTCAAATTAGCGTCCGCTTGGGTCAGCAGCACCGGAGATACGTACTCAGTAACATGCATCACCTCTGTTTTTAAGTCTGTAACATGTTGTGTTTCTGTCGCTAATGAAATCGAAGTAAACGGCCTTGTTCTATCAAACATAAGCCTGCTATCCTCATTACCCCAGATCCATAGTGGCCTACTCAGTGAGATGCAATGTCTCCACCATCTTCTGTGTCAATGTCTCAACCGCATGCTCTGTCTTTGTTTCCACCATGTGATCCACCGATGTCGAGATCACTGTAACTGGCTCCGGAGAAGGATATTCACTTGGTGCTGTAGCCCTTACCACCCCCAAACCGAAGGTTTGGAGAGCAGCCAATATTAACAAGCCCGTACCCGAGCGGGAGTGTGTTGATGTCCTCATAGTGAAATGAACGGGCCTCTCCAGGAGGGTTCGAACCTATCAACGAAGGATGTATTAGGAGCTGCAAACAACTAGAAGATGGAGAAGACACAGTTTGCTTCTTCCAAAAGAAACTCACTATTATATTAGATGGGAAAAAGTATTTGGGTGAAGATCCGGTCCCCTAAAGAAAGAAAGAATGCGCTTGCGCAACTGGGAAAACTAAATAAACAAAAAATGAATGGAAGGCGGGAGACGAACGTCAAGAATTAATAGGAATCGTGACAAGGTAAACACGATTGGCCGCCAGTGCTAGGTGAAAAGAAGGGAAGGAGGAGAGAGGGAAGGAGGAGGGGAAAAAGAGAGGAAGGGCGGGTGAAAGAGGATGGGTGGAGGGGGGTAGGAATATCCAAGAAGCTGGTAAACTCATGATACGGTATTATTCCAACCCCTCAAAGACGCAAGCCATCCTCATCCCCTCGCATGGTCACGGTACATCTTACCCGAGTACCAGCGGGAAAGAAGGGCATGGAACACATTTCTCCCTGACGGGTATGGGCAAGGACACACGATACACAGAATAGGGAAAGCAAGAGAACCAAGCTACGGGAGAGGTCTCATCGAAGTCTGACCCACATCCCAGGATCAGCCCCTTCAACCCCTAAGGCGCGCTGGGCACAGCACAAGAAGGGTCATGTCGAAGGCGTGCTCGAGTAGTACAGATACCGATATGATACCGTAAAATCGGAAAACTTTTCTCTGTGGAGAGTCGGATTGTAGTCGAGGGCAAAACGCTGCCCGTTTCAGGGTGGAGACGGATGGAGGGCGGTCGAGGCACCATCCCGGGTCAAGAAGGTAGTTCAAAAAAGGTTGAAGGCAACCAACCAACCACCGGGACCGCAACCCTTGTTTACTCTGCCCATCACCTCTTGCTTAGGTATGATACAAGTACGAGTAGTCTACCAGCTTACCGTACTCGTGCTCTGCAATGCTCGAGTACCAGTACTTGTACCACACCCCCCACACGCTAAGCGACCCAGGAGATACAATACCAGCAGTGCCGTGAGCAAGCCTCTTGTTTCGTAGAGATCTGGAAACCAAGCCTCGCGTCTCTAAGGTGCTAACAATCACTAACTACTCGTACAGGAAGGTCACTGATCGAATGGTCCGATTTCTCAACGGTTATCCTACGCCATTTCTAAATATATCAATATATTGATAACCAACGGTATTAAGCTTCTTTTGGACCTTGCATGACACCTTCTAGCGATAGTTGCTTCCACAAGGTAAAATTTTAACGTTTTGAACATTCCAGGAATCCATCACCCCGAGGGGGAAATAAAAGGAGAGAAAAGCGGGGCTCCCTTCGCCAGTCCATGGAGCCTCTGGAGTGCGGTACTCGTATGATACTAGCACAGTAGAGACGCCAGGTCGTATGAGTACAGTACCCGAGTAAAGTAGATAGAGTCAACAAGCAATGGAGAAAGATTTTTTGTGAATCATTCCTATGTAAATAAGCGCCGCCCGGACCCTGGACCGCCTCCTTACCTTCTTTCCTTTCCCTATGCTGGCATATTGTACTTGTACGGGTGCAAGTAATTTACGAGTACCGTACACTCGAGTATGATACTCATATCATGGGAACCTTTCAAGCAGTTCAGCACAGCACGCACCCCCCAAACCCTCGCAAAAAATTCCCCACGGGCACAGCGGCTCCCGGACAAACTTCCCAAGCGCCATCGCCTGCTAACCGACTGTCATGGTAAGCGTACTGCACTTGCAAAGCCAACATTCCAATACGAGCACACTGCAATAAGATTCCAACAATATACCTATACCAACTCTTTCCAGATTTCGCCTCCGGACAGAGCGCTCCTAAACAGGGAGTAAAGTAAGTCCAACCAACACAATAGGGAAGGTAAACGGATCTTCACGACAGTGATTATTAAATGTTGACCGAATTATCGCAGCTATGACACTTATTACTACTTGTATGAGTGCCTTACCGGTACCGTTACAAGCAAAACAAGAAAAACGAGACTTACCGTGCCACCCCCCAAGACAAAGCATCACCTCGGCCGAGGCTTGAAACGAGAGTTAACCTGGCCCAGGAATGTCTGGGCACATAACAGATACACCACTATACTTGCAAGCATTGCACTCGAGTACCGGTACAGTATTCGGGTACACGTACAGTAAAACATCCGGACATAGCCTGGAGCCTTTACAGCGACGGGAGCGCAATACCCCCTATCATCTACAAGTACGTACTGTACAGACTCGAGTATCTTGAAAGTGAGGAGAGATAAATTCAGCCTCAGCACCGGTACCGGTAGGTTCATCAATCTCTTAATTAGCCCCCACACTGCAAACCGTGTAACCTGTCATCCAGGAGGTACTGCATGCATCCCGGCTCACACACCAGACGGGGACGCATTTCACTATTCGGAGCTACCGTATTGTCCAGAACGGAGTTGAAAGGTGAAGAAATCCCTTGGCGGGCGAGCTTTTTTTTTTTTTGTCAAGTCCGCGGTTTATTTGTAGCTAACTATTAGATACTTGTACAGGAAAATCCATGGCATGGGCCCTAATGTATGGCCTGAAAACCCGGTAAAAGAAATCCCCCTCCCTCACCTCACAATACAAATTTAATGTACGAGTGCTAGTAAGCAAACAAAAGCCTACGTAGAAACTATAACCTCAATACCTGTAATTATAGAAATCAAAGTAAGAGTCATGTCCTCCTCGACTCCCACAACAGATCCGGTAGGGGGCTCCCTGGGGCGGGAGGGCATGGAGGAGAATGGGCGTTATGGGGGCCTTCGCCCCTTGGCGGGCGAGCAGGAATGTGGTATTTGTATGTACGAGTACGGCAGTCGGGTAAGATACTGGTAGTACCGGTACCGGTACCGGTACGAAACTGTGCTGTATGATTGGTGCGAGCGCGGGAGCGGGAGCTTCTGGTTGAAACAGGGGAGAAAGCATGAAGTACTCGAGCGCCGTGTGGCATGCTTAGACTAAAGGTGTGGCCTCCGTGAAACGCCGAATTGGGGTTCAGAAAGTTACACACACCTTTGCAAAACATGCCATGCCAATATTGCTGCCGGTAGTACTTGTATTATATATCCCATATTGCGAATATCTGAGCACCTGTTCCACTCTCCCCAAAATTTTGCATCTTGCATGGCTAATTTCTCCAGTTGGATATATCCGATTAAGAATGAAAAACAACTCATCTCTCCTCTCAAGAGAGGGCTACATCTTGTAGGCGCTATTTTCCCAGGGTTCGTTGTTGTGGTTCTCCAGTCGGAGATCAGGTCTTGGTACTTACTCCCTGGTCCCGGTCTGAGGCCCTTTGCGCTGTGTGTGATAGGGGTAAGATTTGGCTGTACGAGTAGTTGTATCATACCGGTAGAGAATTCGAAGTTCAGGCGCCCTGTAGTCTATCCGCCGGAGGAATCGGTTAGGTTTGTGATAGGGGTTGGTGGGCTGTTGGTCAAGATTTCAGTTTAAGGGGGGGGGGTTCTGGTTAACCTGTGGTTTCGAGCCTGGGGGATGGGTCTGTGGGCACGGGAGAGGCCTAGGTTAGTAGCAGTGTTGTGCTCGTATCTTGATATGGATCGGGAACCACTGTCCGGAGCATCGAGGTGACGAGAAGAAAAGAGGGATGATTTGGGCTTGCGGGGGTGGGAGACAGATAGCTGTTGCGATACCGTATGATATTTAGCTGTGGGAAAAGAGGAGCCAGTATGGCGTGAGTGTGGCATCTGCTGCCGGGTTCCGCACCTGGGTATCATAAATGAAGCCCAGACCTTGGCGGACAAGGATACAGAGTATGCTCTTCAACCGGTAATGATGTATCAACAGGCAGAATACCGTGCTACGCAGTACTCGAGTACTTGTATTGCACTCCCACAGTTGATTGGGGATCCCTTTGTGCTCGCTTTGGCCAGCCTCAAATTCTAAAAACTTCCCTACTCACAGCACCCCTAATCCAACTTCAAAGCTCACAACTCCATTGTCCCGAGCAACCAGGGGCTAACATCTCGCAATTTCCTACTCGAGTAGATCTATCCATCAATTCTGCGGGGGATCTCCGATATATCACACCCCCCCCCACCTACTCGTACGGTGCGGTATGATACCCATTAGTCCGTCGGAAGGCGGTTAGGTTTAGGAGTTAAGTAGATTAATTGGGCTGGAACGAACCGGCAACAACAACCAGTGCGGTGTGCTCTCAGCGCCAAGGCCAGGACTCATCTAATTCTCCGAGACGCAAGAATCAGCAGTTAATCGTATACTCGAACATAGAAGTAAAAATCGAGCAAAAACAAGAAACCCTGTCGTTGCATTGAAGTACGGAGGCGGCCAGAATTGTAGAAAAGATCGGCAAGTTGGAGTACAGCACACAAGAACCCATACCAGCCTTTATCAGGCGCAACATGGGACTGATGATTCTTCTTTGCTTCCCCCTCTTTTACTTTCTATACCTGAGCTTCTAAAGTTTGATAGGAAGTTGGGGTATTAGGGTCTTGGGACTTTGTAAGTGTTTTAATGATAGCAGTAACTGCTAGCTTCCACAATGATCAAGATGCAAAGCTCCGGTATTTTGACTCTCTCCATACCCCCCTTTTTTTTTTCTATGATGTCAATTTCAAGATTCCCGAGATTCCTTGTTCGTATCCCTGTTTTGCTCGATTTTTACGTCCATGTCCGAGTACTATGATACCGGTAGACTATCCCAATTCACCCTTCCGCCTTGTCAGATCCACTCCGGACTTGAACCGTAGGAATGAAAAGGGAAAAGGGAAGAGAGATTCCAAAGGTTAAAAAATAAAAACTTCCTCTCGTCTTCGGTAATGAGTCCATCCTCCGTTGAGCCCGAGAGGATAAGAAGACGATGGAGCTGACTGAAGTATTCCATATCGTGCTCGTTTTTGTAGAAACTGTAGATACAGGTACATACGGGCATAGCCACAAGGTTAGGAGGGAAGATGGGAGAAGCCCGGAGCACGCCTCCCCCAAGATCGTCCCACAAACACGCTACCCTCACGTGGGAGGACTGCATCATCGGTGGAACGAATGTAAGATGGACATCATTGTCAGGAGACACATTTAACCAGTTGGAAACGAAAAAATTCTACCTTTGCTGGAGTATAAGTATCTCCTCAAATGCGATAACCTTCATACTCAATTTGATCGAAACGACCCCTCCCCACACTCAATTTATCAATCATGTCTGTCCCCACCGAACAATACGCGCAAGTCTTTAAGAGCAACAATGATCCAATTGAGAGAAAAAAGGTTCCCGTCTCAAAACCAGGCCCAGATGAGGTTTTGGTCAACATCAAATATACTGGAGGTGAGTTGCTGTGTCCAATTTGGGTTGATACCCCAGTACTTGTACTGTACCAGTACCGGTACTCGAGCACCAGGTTCCCGTTATTAATTTAGACCCTAGTTTGCCATACCGACCTTCACGTAGGAGCCCCTACCAGATTGCGCAATGAGAAGTTATTAACGAAGAGTAGGCATGGAAGGGTGACTGGCCCTTGCAAACTAAACAAAACCTGATTGGCGGTCACGAAGGTATGATCTTCCGACTAAACTAAAAGGCATACATTTCTGACTGTCCACCAAGGTGCTGGTGTTGTCGTCGCTGTTGGCGAATTGGTTAAGGACATCAAAGTAGGCGACCATGCGGGCATCAAGTGGATCAACGGGAGTTGCGGCCATTGCGAATTCTGTAATTTTATGCTGTCCGACTTCTTTGCAATCCTACTGATGCGGAATAGGTATGGCTGGCGACGAGCCCTTATGCACAAATGCTCTGCTCTCGGGATACACCGTGGATGGCAGCTTCCAGCAATACGCGATTGGCAAAGCCGTAGATGTCGCTAGAATTCCCAAAGGAGTTCCATTAGACGCAGTTGCTCCTATCCTCTGCGCCGGAATCACCGTTTGTACCCCGACCGATAACTCCCCACTAGCCCTAAAACTAACCCTAGCAGGTTTACAAAGCCCTTAAAGAGTCCCAAGCCCGTGCAGGTCAAACCATAGCCATCGTCGGTGCTGGCGGTGGTCTTGGATCGCTTGCTGTAATCACCCCAGGATCCTTTACTTATACTGTGTCTAATCGAGGGCTATTAGGTGCAATACGCCAAAGCGATGGGTTTTCGTGTTATAGCTATCGATACTGGAAGCGAAAAGCAAGAAATGTGTCTCAATGTACTCGGTGCCGAGGAATACGTGGACTTTGCGAAAGAAGATGTAGGAGCAAAGGTCAAATCTATAACCGGGGGTCTAGGTGCCCATGCTGTCATCCTTCTCGCTGTGAGCGAGAAGCCCTTCCAACATGCCACCGAGGTAAATCTGCCCCAAAGCCACCCTGCTTTAAGAAAGAATCGGATGATTAATGCCGGGGGTGGATAACAGTACTGCCGGGCTCATGGAACAGTAGTCTGCGTGGGTCTCCCCGCCAAAGCCCGCATTTCAGCCGAAGTATTCCCGACCGTTATCCGAATGATCACCATCAAGGGATCCTACGTTGGCAACCGCATCGACACCCATGAGGCAATCGACTTCTTCGCCCGCGGCCTCATCAAAGCCCCCTTCAAAGTCGGAAAGCTCTCTGAGCTCCCTCAAGTCTTCAAACTCATGGAGGAAGGCAAAATTGCAGGGCGCTATGTTCTTGATACAAGCGTAAGCTCAACCAATCGACACCGTACCCTATGCCGATTTTCCGATCTAACATTTCCCCGTGCATGTAGAAATGAAATTTTTCCCGTGCAGATATTGTACCTCGCCAGCGAAACCTCCCGAGATTTTTGGCGGTGTCTGATCTGAGGCTGGTGTTGACGGTGGCTGTTGTCTTTGTTGTTTTGCGAAACGTGCCGTTCTAGTCCATTGTGCTGTGGCTCTGGGCATTTCTCACCGTCGCTCGATCAATGCTTGCGAGATTTTACAATAATTGAATAGTAACTTAGGTGATCTAAATTGACAAAAAATGCCATCTTTGGCGTAAAATGCACTAGTGATTAGAGTGCGATAGGCCCTGTCTTGCACACCTACTCCATATGAAGGAAGACCATTTCCCCAAATCTCGAACCCTCTTGAGCAAAGAGCACGATGAAATCCATAGCGGCACCCAAACAGCAACAGCAGCCTTGCCGACCACTGCGACGAAAGCGGATGTCCGCATTCCGGTTAGAGCTGTACTGTATATAATTCGTGGAAAAGTGCTGTGTAACTAAAAGATGGCATAAAAAGTGAGAAAAATGCCATTTCTCTGGTCGTGCCAAAGCGGGACCTTATCCCCCACCAAAAGTCACATGTGTATATCAGATAATTGAAGTCACGAGCGGTGGTGGTGGACCTTATCATACTTCAAAAGGCGATTCGGATGTTTTGGGCATGGGGTGTTTCGGGTTTGATAAGCACTCCAAGCCAAAGGCCGATCCCATGAGCAATGATATGATACCGGGTGGCGTAGGGGTGGGGAAAAAGATCTCTTGTGAAGAGTGCTTGCGCGTCGGGTCTCTTCCTCGCCGTAATGGTTTTTCTCCTGTCATCTGGGCATTGGCGCTGTGCATGAAAAGGGATTTGGTGAATTGATAAGCGCTGCGATAACTTCTCATAGTTATGATATGATGCTGGGGAGCTTGGCAGTTGTCTAGGATACGAGATCGAACTTTTACGGGGCAGGACTGAATAGGATATCTTGAACCAATCCAGCACTCATTTCTCAGCTGGAATTTGCAAGTACTGTACTGTACTAGTACAGTATCAGTACCGGTACTAGTTACCCCGCACAGTACCCCCCTCAATGAGAATCCCCAAACACAGATCACCAATCCATGCATTCCCAAGCAGAAATCTATGCAAGTCAGAAGGGAGAAGCCAACAACCTGAAACGAGTTGTGTGTGTGCTTATGTCTCGGTTAAGCGGTTAGATCAATTGGGGTGATTGTTTTAGGGGGTGATCATCGGCTGTCACTCGTAATTAGATTTTTCTTTTCTTCTTCGTTGGTTGTGTTGGGGGGGTAAGTTAGGGGGGGGGATCCCGTGGGGAGGGGAACGCCGGCCACCTGAGTACTCGAGTATACGCCTGGGAGGCCCAGAAATACGTACCGGTAACCTGTTAATGAGAGGTTGCGAACTGAATCGAACCGGGAGTGTGAGGGTATCATACTATGGCCAGGTTTCTACAGGGCTGTTCTTGGCCTCCCAGCATAAAAAGCTCCCTGATAGGTTATGTGGTATGATGGGAGGCGCTCGGGGTGGGTATGATACTAGATTGTTCGGCAGTGTCTGGTTCTGAGTGTTAGGGAGGTTCCTTGTAGCTAGGGCTGGATCGGGCAGACTAGAAAGGTTGGTGCCGGTACTCTCTTCGCCGGGTTATCCCACGATAATTAAGATGGTGGTCTAGCACTATGCTTCGATCTACATTTAATTTATTATCCTGGTATTCTGCGAGTAATCCCGGGGCGACCTGGGGAAACTTAAGGTATCTACTCTATCACAGTTGCACCTTCTATTGGGTCATCTTGTGTTGTGCTGTTTATTTTCTAGCCATGATACGGTACGTTCCCTTCCCCTAAACCGCGCGCTGGAATTTGCAGTGAGTCAAGATAGAGGAGAGGGAGAATGCGATGCTTTTGAAAGTCCTCGGGTCTGCGCCCAGTGTCCGTAGTTTGATGTTGGGGTTAGTATCGTAAGGTATGTCAGTTCCTTAGAGCGCCATTCTCGATCTCACTTGGGTTACTTATTTCCCCAGATATCAGAAACACGGAGGATTGTATTGTTTGGGGTTGTTTTTGGGATTTCGTGAGCGGGGGAATTTAGCTGGGAATAGAATCTCGTCTTTGCCTTTGGCTACCGCCGAGTTATGGTTACACACATCACAGCAGTGCTAAGAGGAAGCTCTTCTTCCCCTTGGAAGATTCCCTCACTGTTCCGTCGACTCGACGGACGTCTCCGGGGTTCCGAGGGCTAGATAGCACATCTGGATTTTACAATACAGTATGATACAAGTACAGTACAGAAATAGGATGTGACTAACTTTGTTCACTAAAATTCAACACTGGTCTTGCCCGTAATTTTTCTTCTTCCTGCTTTGGCGATACAGTACTTCTGAAAACATATCCCCTGGTTTCTGCAGCACCCTGTCTTCGCTTACCCCTTCCGGGGTGAAGATTTTTGTCATAAAGTTTCCTTAGGTTCGTTAGCAGCCCGACGAATCTTTACAGTAATCTGCTCCGACATTCCCTCACTTCAGAAGTGCTCCAATAGCCCCTGATGTGGAAGACACGTGCTAGAGACGATGCGAGCAGTCACAACTATGGGGATCTATTTTTACAGTAACGCATCAAACGACTTGGTACCTTGCAGAAAACTCCTTTACTCGAGCACAGTACTGTACTGCTTTCACACATGGAAAAGCTCACCGCATGAGCAAATGTCATACAAATCTGTAGCAAACTATCCTTGCTATGATAGCAGCGCCGCCGCAACGGGAAATCGCCGCTTCCCCATCCTACCCCGAACTCTATCCGTTGACGGGAGCAACTCACTGGCTCTCACTCGATGCTTCAGTGCGCACCCCATCTGGTGGGGTTTGTATGGTAATATTATGGTGGTGATCCTGGTCTGGGAGAAGAAAGGGAAAGCCCAATGAAAACAGCTCTTCAACCTTCGCTATTGTTCTCACCCACTCGTTGTTGAACTCCCCCTTTTACTCAGTGACCTCGAGAAAAAACTTTTAAATTCTGCTCAAACACCCCTAAGCCATCTGCATGCCAATCAAGACATATACTTCTAAGAATTGGTGCTAACCGATTCTTGAACAAATTGTCGATCAATAAACACGTCACTTCCCAAAGCGCCCACGATCGAATTATTAGATGCACGGAAGCCCTTACTTACGCCTCGGATTGAGATCGGCACTAATGCATTTAGCAGTCTAGTCGCCGTGAGTGGGCTGTCGGGATAAGGGAGGATGGATTTCGCTTGTTCCGCAGCACCGGTAACGGTAACAGCGGGTAACTTATATCGCGGACGTACTTTCTACAATGCACCCAGGGAGGTCAATACAGTATGAACTCATGGCGCTTTTTCTACCTCTCCTGAACTCTTTCTCAACTTCTGAATTCGCCGAGAAAGCCTTTGAGCTGGGGCACTGGATTATTATTGCTCATGGGGAAATCCTCCGTAATGACGTCTGATGAGAGGGTATATGGCTAAAACTTTAATCTAGATTCCACCCCGGCCGAGGACGCAAGGAGACACTCGCCGATGAAGGGATGGAGATATACAGTACTCGCACATACATGTCTTTCACATCATGAACGAATTCCCGACGCCCCCGAATACCATCGAATACAGTAGGGGGGGCGGGGCGGGAAGCGGGTACCTGTGCGGAAATCTTGGCTCGTCAATCTGCCTGCGGTATGCTCCATACCGGATTAGCTTCGAGATCCGATCTACGCATCTGGTGGACTGTTGATACTCCAATATATCTATCTCCTTTTTTCAAATTCCCTTTTCCCATCGAGAGTTGAATCGTATATAACCCCTCCTCGGTTCCCCCATCAGTCACTTCCCTCTCACCATCATCTCATCGAGCCTTCATTCCATACGCAACTACATCCTTTCATCAAATCCCGGGCTGGCTGAATGGTATTATTACCTCTCTACCGTAATCCACCTAATCAATCCTCCAACGCTCTCTTCTTTTGCTCTTAATAAAAATGCGCGCCTCAGTCATCTCCATCCTCGCTCTCGCTCTCAGCGTCTCCGCCTCTCCCCTCGTTGGGCGACAAATCACTTCTATTGAGACTCAGATCGCTGATGGCAACCAGGAGGGCGGCAACTCTGCTAGCAACAAGGGAAATGTTGTTGGCGACTTCACCATCGAGCAGGGTGTCCAAACTTGCGGAAATTCCCAATTGAACTGCTGCAACAAGGTTGAGAAGAAGGGGGATACCACCAATGCTGGTCTGCTCGGATCCGTCTTTGGAAGTGGAGATCTTGGTGTCCAGTGCTCTCCTATCAACGTTGCCGCTGTTATTGGTGGTGAGTATCCATCCACTCTGGGATTCTTGGGCTCTGCTAACCGCTCGAACAGCCCAAGTCCCTATCAACAATGCTTGCGACGCAAAGGCAGCCTGCTGCCAAGGGAACACCTCTCAGGTATTCCCCCCTCTCCCTCCTCTCCATACCTCACATAACTAACCTTCCTAGAATGGTGTTGTCAACGTCGGTTGCGTCGCCCTCGCCTCGCTCATCTAAGGGACTCAACACTGCGTATTCCTCACCCGAGTCAACAGCTCGCTCAAGATATGGTTTCCACGGCTAGGTATCAATGGCTCTCCTGTATTTTTCTTTTTTTTCTGGTTTATAACGCCTTGAGCGGGTTGGACTCTTTTTTTTTTTTTCACCTCTCCCCCTTTTTTCATTATTATTATTTCCCTAGTCACTAGTTTTTGCGCACATTGGATGTTTTCTTTCCTCACTATTTTCCACTTTCTTCAAAAGTCGATGAGAGGGTGTGCCGCAAAAGGACTTACATAATTACTTCTTCTACCTCTTTTCGTTAATTTACATCTTCTGCTGTATGGCTAGTTTAGATCAGAGCTCAATCTGTTGATAAATACCTTCCTTCGAACACCTACGAGGTGGCCGGGAGGGAGGTGAAGTAATTGCATGGATTGTCACTCGGTCATTCAAGTTGTGGATATTTCTCCCTCTACCGTAAAGACTAAAATAATTGGACCAGGTGCTATGATATCATATGAAGTCCAAAATTTCCTTTTCTGGAAAGGGGGCGAGAGAAAACACGGCAAAACCCAGCCCCCTTACTCCTTGCAAGACTGAAAAAAATGAAAAAATGATTGACCTTACCGAGAGAGGAAAGCTGAACGACCTATCATAGCACACGGTCCAATTATTCAAGCTTTGACGGTAGTCCATCGCTGTGTTCAGTGTTTAAAGTACGGTAAGCTGAACACATCTTCGACCCCTTCATCAGTGCCACACCCTTCTATCCCTAAGGAACTTGGGAGATGCCAACTGTCCGTGCAGCAAGAAGGGGGGGGGGGAGTCCAGATGAGCGGGAATAAAGCGGCAAGGACTATAGGGGGAAAATTTTTCTACCAATTTTCTTCAGATGAGCCCCCACGGCAGATAGAACTATAATCTCACCAAAGATGGCTTCTTCTCCCCTTTACCTTCTCTCATCATTACCATCTACTGGCGAATTTAGTTCACGCCCGAGGTTCAATCACACTTGCTGCGAAGACGATATTAGCACTAGTAAATAAAATCCTTTAGAACAGACAGAGTAAGCGCCTCCCACGAAATCACCGAAAGCCAAAGACAAGCTATTAAACCAACTCTTCGCCTTTCACGCCTGGCAAGATTTCTTATATATACCACAGGCTCCGACCCCGGGTCGTATTTACCGTTTTTTTTAGCTGTGGTGGTTAGAGCAAGCTCGTATACAATTTTAGTACGAGGCAAGAGAAAATTGCCGTTCAAAGTTGTCAGCTGTGCGGTGCGATAGTACACCCTGCCTATCATCGCCAGTGCCTACCTCACAATAATTTCCATAGATACCTCTGTACCTCATGCGGTGGGGGGGGGGGCGAGCACAAGCACTGGGGATCTAAAAAAGAGAGGGAAGGAATGGGCCGGAACGAGGACTTTTGGGCGGAAGAGAAATCGCGAACGTCTGCAGAAAAGAGAAAAATACATTACCGAAATTAGGAAGAATGGTTGGTATGTTGTATTACCACAACCGCACCGATATCAGACTAGCGTCCTATCGAGCTTGTCACCCCCCTTCCTACGAACCTCATGCCCGATCCACTCCACGATCCGGAGGACATTCCCGTCTCTGGGGATTTACCGGCAGTGAATAAAGTAGATTGGTGGAGTTGGTGATGGAGGAAGGGATCTGCGAAAGGGGTGTGCTTTAGCATCGTGCACCCCTTCCTTCCTTCCTTCGTATGCAGGTTCGCAGCATGCAAGACAGCGAAATTACTGTGCACATAACACATTGTTCTCGTGGGGACGAACATACAAACAATCAAAACAATTGTTGATCAAAACACCCCAATGACCTTTTCCGGTCCTTCGAGATTCTATAAAGCATCCTCCTCCCTCCTATATCCCCTCCCCATCATCTCGTCCAACATTCATTTTTTTACTCACTCACTCACCAATCCACCCCCACACTCTTTTAGAAACCTCGTGCCCACCCAGCCCCTACGACCAAAATGCGTTTCTCAATCATCTCCATCCTCGCTCTCGCCCTCAGCGTCAGCGCCACACCCCTCTTCGCGCGCCAAGTCACCTCCGTCGAGGGGACGACCCAGGTCGCCGACGGCAACCAGGACGTGGGCAACAAGGGCCAGAACGCCGGCAACTCTGCCGCCAACGAAGGACAAGTTGCCGGTGACTACACCGTCGAGCAAGGGGTCCAGACGTGCGGAAACGCGCAATTGAACTGCTGCAACAAGATCGAGAAGAAGGGCGATACTACCAACGCCGGATTGTTGGGCGCCGTGTTCGGAAGCGGAGATATCGGAATCCAGTGCACGCCTATCAATATTCCTGTTATCGGTGGTGAGTATTATTATTTCCTCCTGGGGGTGGGGGGCTCCGCTGATATTTTGGGCAGTCCAGGTTCCTATCAACAAGGCTTGCGATGCGAAGGCTGCTTGCTGCCAGGGAGAGGTTTCTCAGGTAATTTCTTCTGATGATCCTAGTGGGTGCTCCTCGTGTGCTAACATCTTTCGCAGAATGGTCTTATCAATCTTGGATGTCTCGCTCTTGCTTCCCTCATCTAAGCGTCTTCTCTCTCTCCTTGCCTTTTTTCTCCCCCATCTTCCATGATTTCAGTACACGATATAAATCTCCTTTCACCACCCTTAATATGCGCCATCGGTGTAGGTTGAACTTGTAACTCCTTGTATTTCTTCTTCTCTATTTCTCCTCCTTAGCTACTCTCGTACTATATGTTCCTAATGGGACCAGCCGGTGAGATGATTACTTTTTACATAATTTGGTGTTTCTTGCGTCTCCATTATTATTATTTTTTACTGCGAATGTATGACTAGTTTAAGCAGATCTAAACCCGTTCACAATCGAAAGAAGAAGAAAAGAAAGAAAGTGTTTAGTATCAGTGATTTGGCAATCAGTAGCTGTAACCAGAGCCCTTAGTTCACAGATTGTCACTCGACCACCCTCTTGATAGCGACCCGCACCACTGCGGGATCCCATCAATGGGTAATATACCTCGGAGTAAATCGCAATAGCCCAAAATGGAGGTCATCCCTTACCGATAAGACAACAGCTCGCCTTTCGAACCCACCGCCAATTCCCAAAACTCAGCGGTACAGTACACCCCACACACACCGGCGCAATTCTCGCAGGACCATGACAATCAACAACAGCTGCTACATCCACCACCGATTGGACGCCTTCTCAAACTCAGAATTTCCTCTCACGAGTAAGAACACCCGCCGCAGGATTAGAGGGTGTTGTTAGTAAAGTGCCATCGTACTAGACCCAAATGAGCCCCCCCGAGTCATCCATCATTGGGCTTACTTCATGTTTCTCACCAAGGGGGCACTCGAAAGAGAGAGAGAGATCTCCACAACTCACTCGTTCGCTATTTGCCGCGAGTTGTGGAAATTATTATTGTTAAACTTTGATCAGCACGGCTGTAATCGAGTTGGGCGGTCCAAGTATGATGCGCACCCCTACTCCAGTACACGCAAGTATTGAAAGCCTCGCTTTCCTCCGGTGGGACGTGGTATTACAGCCCCCCCTCCAAAACATTAACAACACTAGCACATATATCATTATCGGCTGTTAGGGAAATCTCCTCCAAGCAGATCTCTTCACCTCCCTCCCGAGAGATCTACATGGTGACACAACCTTAGTTAGACGCCACGAAATTGTTTGGGTTGCGGTAGGGTAGATGTAACTTAGGCAAGACCTACCGCACAACGACAAAACAGCAGACATCATAATATTATGATAGCCCGGCGCACGGCCGCCCTTCGAAGACGCAGTGACAAACGGACGGACCGGCGGAGCTGGAAAATCGCCATCACTGACTGGGAAAAAAATAATAAAAAAATTAAACCCCCTACGAGTACAGCGCTGCAGCGCACGTACCTACTGTAGATCATTACCCATAGCCCCGAACTACCGTAGGCGTCCTAGGTAGGAACATGTCGATCTCGGAGGAGAAAATAAAAATAAAAATTCATAATATCATCATACTCGCTCTAGTTCTCCGATGGAAAGTTGATTGGTGGCGGTGAAATGATCAGATATGCATGTCTCGGCGGCGGCGGGGGAAGGCATGGAGTAAGGGGAATGGAATAATGAACGCATGCGAGCTTTTAATTACTTTTCCAAGGGGTGATTATTCTGATCGACGTGGTGAGTATAGTACCTTACCTTCTCCTTCACTCATTCATGGCCGCATCATAGAGGGGCAAAGCAGTGGCGCACCTTCACTGCTCATTGTGCCCAGGGAATGATCGTAGCGGCCAAACAGACAATACACACACACATGCGCGCACAAGTGAGTGAGTGAGTGGATATAAATGCCGCTCCCTCCTCCCTTCCTTCTCACGACTATCCCACCGAGTATTCATTCATTCATTCATTCATTCCTTCACTCATTCACTCATTCCTTCTTTCCTTCCAACCCCCCCCCCCAAAAAAAAAAACCCCCCAAAAAAGTCCTATATCCTCTAACTTAACACCAATCCCAAAAATGCGTCTCTCAATAATCACCACCCTCGCCCTCACCCTGACCGCCAGCGCCTCGCCCCACCTCCTCCCCTCTCGGCAAATCACCTCGGTGGAGGAAACGACCCAAGTCGCCGACGGCAACCAGGACGTGGGCAACAAGGGCCAGAACGCCGGCAACTCTGCCGCCAACAAGGGCGAGGTGGCAGGCGACTACACGGTGGAGCAGGGCGTGCAGACGTGCGGCAACGCGCAACTCAACAAGATCGAGAAGCGGGGCGATACCACCAATGCGGGCTTGTTGGGCGCCGTGTTCGGAAGCGGGAATATCGGAATTCACTGCACGCCTATTAATGTTCCGGCGGTTATTGGCGGTGAGTATTTTTCTTGTTCTTCTTCCTATTGGAGTTTTTTTTATTTTCTTTCCGGGCTGATGGGAGGTGTGCAATGTAGTCCAGGTTCCTATCAACAAGCAGTGCGATGCCAAGGCTGCTTGCTGTCAAGGGGAGGTTTCGCAAGTATGATAATATTATGATATTTACCTCCTTACAGTTTCTTCTCCTGCGCTGGTACTAATTGCTGCTCAGAATGGACTTGTCAACCTTGGCTGTGTCGCGCTCGCTTCTCTCATCTAATCAAACCCTTCCACCTCCTACATGATTTTTTATTACCCTTGGTAACAGTACGTGAGCGGGTTGGGCTACGATACCCTTCAACTTTTATTTATTTATTTATCAATTCGTGATCAAGGTTGACCACGAAAATTAGATGAAAAATTTTTATTTTTTATTTTCCACTCTGTTATGGCTGAAGGCTTTTCTATCTATGATAGCTGTATCGATTATTTTTTTTTCCATAACATTAGTATCATACCTACCTTAGAGAACAAGCCGCTCATCTCATAATCTTGGCTCCTCCCTCCCTCCTTCAATAATAATATCAATATAATTATCCTACTACGTGATAAGAAGCATCCAATACTTGAATCCTGCCCATGTTGAGTGAGAACGGGGAAATGATCAGACCAGACCGGAGGAGGGTTTAAAGAACGATAGTTTGATATATCATACAGGAAAGGAGGAAAAATATAAAGGAAATAATTTTTTCAAGAGCTGTTAGTGCATTGAGCTGACGATGTACTTGTGCCGATATCACCAACTCCCTATTATAAATACCGGCTCCCACCCACCATAGTATGATATCATACCCAGCACCCTAGTGATCGGGGTCCTCCGTGCAGCGCCCAAGTCTACGATACCCAAAACTTTTAGCTAAAACACGAGTAGATAGAATAAATTATTATTTTTGAGGACTGGCTACACCATTGGGCAATTTCCCCGTATTGTTACATAACTTGATGGGCTCATATATTCTCTCAAGCACGGTATATATACCCACAATCACTAAACACCAGAAACCCTCCAAGAACACTCCCTCGCCTTAAAAAACTGGTTCGTGTTCACCACCTTCATCTTTCACTCTGCTCCACAACCCATCACTCGCAAACCACTTACCCACAACCACTTATTCCCCCGCGGGCAAAACCTCCCCAACGCACTCCCCAAACCCAACACCAGCCTTCCCACAACCGCCCGCAAGAACAACCACGTCACCGTCCTCCAGAAACCCCCTAAACTCGCCGCTATCGCCGAGGGGAACCTTCCTGGTCCCGTTCGCGGTCATTTCCAATAAACTGCCCATGCTCCGCGTGTCAGTTCCGGAGATAGTGCCGCTGCCGAGCAAGTCCCCGGTCCTCAGTGGGCAGCCGGTAACAGTGTGGTGCGCTACCATCTGCGAGAAGGAGAAGAGGAGGTTTGAAGAGGAGGTTTGAGAGATTTTGTGGGTGCCAGATTGGGCTGTGTTTTTTTGTTAGCTAGGAAGAATTGGGAGGAAGAGGAAGGATTACTTTTTATAGAGACTGTGAGCGGGATATCGTATACGCTCTTGCTGTTCGCTTCCTGCAGGTAGGGGAGCAAAGGTACCTTTGTCTCTCTTTCTAACGGCCGAGTGCGTAGCGGTTCGAGCGCGTCCATGAGGACGACCCACGGGGATATACTCGTTGCAAAGGACTTGCTAACAAATGGCCCTAGGGGGACGTACTCCCACTCTTGAATATCTCTCACTAAAAATCAAACAATCAGCCAGCCCACAGAAGAAAAGTGACAAAAAAAAAAAAAAAAAAAAAAAACCAACCAGACCAATCATTCATAATCACCACCCCAAACAAATACTCCCCCGCCTCATCCACCCCCACACAACTCCCCAAGTCACTCCCCCTGCCCACAAAGGCCGCGAGCTCCAACTCAAAATCCAACTTCCCACTCTCCGCAAACACCGGAACCTTCCCGCCCTCCCCCTCCCCGGGCTTGACCACCTGTCCACGCGGCCTGCGCACCCACGTGCCGCTGACAACCACGGACGAAGCCCGTCCGTGATACCCCACCGGCAAGTGCTCGTAATTCGGCCGCAGGGCATTCTCCCGACCACGGAACAGCACGCCGACGTTGAAGGCGTGATTCCTGCCGGCGTAGAAGTCCGTGTAGTCGCCTATGTCCATCGGCAGGTGCATCCGCACCCCATCCTCCGCGCCATTCAGCAGGCACGCTTTCCGCGCTTCCGGGTTGTCCCTGAGGATCCCCGGATGGGGCGTGTCGGCCGAGAGCACCTCTCGCAAGTACCCCCGCACGAGGCGGTGGGTCGCGCGGCCGAGCGAGGCGAAGCGGTTCAGGGTCCGCTCGGACGTGAGGACCTCTTCTTCGGATCGCGCGAAGTCCGGGAGCCCCGAGAAGCCGTTGGCGGAGGTGGCGAAGGCGCGCAGGTCCAGGACGTGCTCGCCGATGGCAACGGCCGGACGCGGGGTCGTGTCTGTGGGGGTGGAGATGATGCCGAAGGGGATGTTGTTTATGGAGAAGTAGTGGTCCGGGGGGATGGGTAGCCAGGACATTTCTGTCTGTATATTTTAACCAGTGGATAGGATACAGTAGATATCAGTGTAAATTATTGATAGAAAAAGGTGCAAAAGTTGACGGCACAGAAAAAAAGTCCTCAGCGTATACCGCGGCTATTCACGGCGCCCGAACACGGTACATAGACCAAGGTTCTCATCGAGTTAAAAACCCCGCCCCCACCACCCAATCCCCCCGATCAACTAAAGTTATGATAAAGTTAACCTCGCATGTGCCATCTCACTACGATATTAATCCTTATTACGATATCCACCCCAAAATGTCTTCGGCCGCTAACTTAAACCCGGGCAGCAAAAAAAGTCACCATTCCAAATCTAGAAGTATTAATTACGAAGCTACTCCAATTTTTTCGACCGGGCCTTAATTAGTAAATAAAAAAAATTTACATATCCAAAATTAGCCATAATATTTTGCCTAGCATAATATTATTATAATAATAAAATCATCCATAAGAGACCAAAAACGATCTTTTTTACTTACTTCCTCACCACCACCACAACAAAAAATCCCGGCGGCGAGTTTTTTTTGTTTTCCAAAAAAAATAAAAATAAAAATAAAAATAAATAATTCACCTCAACGCTAAATTATCATTATTTGATTTTTTTGAGGCGCTCTAAGTTGTCGTCCCCCCACCACCACCACAACTATAATAGCGTCAACCAACCACTTCTTACAACCCTCCCACACTTCCCCACACAACTTTCACAATTTGTACCCGCAACACAAAGCACAGCCCTAAAAAGCTTGTCGATACAAGGGCTGAGTCTTACAGTACCGTAGGGCAATAACCTCTTCAGCTTCTCCTAAACCTGCATCCGGAGCTGAGTGCGTGTATCATATTTCTGCATGCACGCTAGCCCTATGCGGTTTCTATTTTTTGCTTCTTCATTATTATTGTTGAAATCTCGATTCTCCGAGACATGCCTTATCATAACTGGATTTGCTTGCTTGCTTGCCTGGGTTAGCGACGATACAAGTACAACAGAATACTCGTAGACTTATCGAATCAGGTTGCGGAACTCGGCGGACCGACCACGATTTTGTGGCGTTTTTTTCGATTCTCCTCGTACTCTTGCAGATACAAGTAGACCATTGTAGCAGGAAGTCGCCTCTCCTTTCCTTTCAGTGGGAAAAAGAAAGAAAAAAAAACCCCCGGGTGACTGGTTTGGTTTGCCCCCCGTTAAACGGAGATAGATAGCGAGACGGTGGGAATTGAAATGTTGAAGAGAGAGGAAAGTTCAAGTTGGAAAGTGGTGGCGACAAATATTATTGATTTTTTTTTTAAAAAAAAAGGTAGTGTTGTGTACAGTACAATTCGCAATCCCCCAACCTGATTAAACTAATGAAGGAGTAGAAAGAGGCTTTTATCATACCATCTTTGCGTAGAAAAGAAGAAAATCACCTGCACCAAGATAATATAAGCGTTCAAAGTGGGGGTGCCCCTTATATATATAAAAAGGCAAGAAAAGATTGAAAAATAATATGGAAAGAAAAGTAGAATGCGCGGATTGAAACGTGCCGTAGCAATATTTACACCTGAATTAAAAATTCATCGCCTTCCATACACCGAACCCTACACCGAACCCCTTAACCTCCAACCCATTCGTCATTGTGAAAAAGAGGAAAGGAAAAAACCATCGCGCGTTTAATTATTGCGATGAGCAGGAGTCTCATCCGGACCAGCTGTATAAATCTCCACAGGGTCGTAATTCCCGGCACCCAACTCCGAAACCCGATTAGGATTCTCACTCATGGGCGGCTCTCCAGGAGCTGAGTTCTTGGCGTCGAGGACCGGCGTGACAGCGGGTAGGACGGAATATCTCGGGTCTTGATAAACGGGCGGGTACTCCGGCCCGGGGGTTTGCGAATTCATTAGCGCAGCTTCTTGAAGGTTGGCGCTGGCGGCTTGCCCACCGGTCTTTGCCTCGCCAGTCCCCTTCTTACGACCCACGAAGAAGAAGAGGAGACCGATAAGCGCGAGGGCGATCACACCACCAATAGCAATACCAGCGATTGCACCGGGTGAGAGTTTCATGCTCATGCTATCGTCATGATTGTTGTTGCCGGTATTGGAACCCCCGGTGCTGGAGTTACCGTCAGGGTTCGGGATATCACCGCCCTCGGCGGGCCAGGGCTCACCGGGCGAGAGGGAAAAGGTGGCCTTTCCAGCATCAGCTTTGACCTTGGCGATTGGGGAGGTGTTGTTATCACTGTCTACTATTAGACTCTAGAAAGCTGCAGCAGATTCATAAGACAACATACGGATTTATGCTCATGACCATCTGGTATTTGATGCAACTGCCTTCGGCAGAACAGTAGAACCAAAGGGGCTTTGTATCATTGATTTTGATAGTATAGGATGGGGGCTAGTCTCTGTTAGCATCCCTCTGCCTTCTCTTCCCCCCTTATTCCCACCGTGGAGTAAACACATACCGGATCCAAGAAAGTGTCCATGGCGTGGAAACCAGACCATATCGGAGTGCCATCTCTATGAATTTTCTCCCATGGCTTACACGGATACTCGGGGTCCATTCTAGCCACCGAGTGGTTCAAAGGGTAAAACTGGAACGCTAGAAACACGGACCAAATTCATTAGCACCAACGATCATTCACCCCGTTATTCCTTTCCCCCCCCCTTCCCCCTTAGATGAGGAAAGCAGCAAATACTCACTAATTGTATCCCCCGGCCTCGCAATAATGATATCTGGACTAAATTGATGATCTGCCTTTCCCACAGCGACAATATGGTCCGTCGAATTTCCTCCATCACTACTCGAACCGGGATCCTGAGGACTAGGCAAGGCCGTTACCTCCCACCACGCAAACACTGCTATAGCAGCCCCAGCAAATAACCTCCTCAACATGGTTGCCGGTCCGTGATAATGTATCGTAGCCAAACTTTAAATCCACTCCCACAGCTCTCTCCTCCTTTCTCTCTCACTCTGGTCGTCGAACACCGAGGCCCGGGGAAAAAAGGTTATTGGATAAATTGAAGGAGCGCTTCGATTGTCGTTAATATCCAATAATAACTTATTAAATTAACGAAAGGGGTGGAAGGGGAGATGAAATTGACGGAACGTGCAGAGAGGGAAAAAGGTGTGGCAAGTTTGGAGGGGATTGTGGAGTTTTTATCAACTTGCTGGCTGGGCAGTATAATTGGCACCCCGGCCCATGGATGGGAAATTTCGACGGGGTGTGTGTGCGTGTGTGGTGAGTGGAGGGGAGAGAGCGGGAAGGGTGTGTGAGAGTGCTTTCAATTGGACCTTCTTCGACTAAGTTTTTATCAGCTGCTGTGCTAGTTGTCTCCGCCGCACGGTGTCCTTTGGGGAATGGTGTCTGGTATACGTGTGGTGGGTAAGCACTAACTCCCAGGCCTTGGAGGTTGTTTTTTTTTCCACCGGCACACATCTTGACCCATCCTGGGATCCAATTCCCCCTCTTATTCCAGAGTGGTCATAGGCCGTCCCTCTATCAATACCATACCAAGTTAAGCATCTTTCCGGGAGAAGCCCTCATGCGATTGTTTCCGGGTCAAAATAAATGCTCAGAGACATCGTGGCTGCCCGGGATAATGGTTTGGCTTTCCACGATACAGGTTCATGTTCTTGGTTTCGATCTCTCTCCATCCCCTCCAAAGCTCTCAGCCGAGTTGACAGCTGTGACACAGTTACGGGCTGAGTGCACGGTACGAGTACTGCAGCACACCCTACCATATGGGGCCCTTTACTTGAATTAACCTCACTTACTAATACCAACCCTTGCACTTAAGTTAAGTTTAGTTTAGTTCGCTGTCCCACCAACTTATTATGTCTCACATATTCACCCAGAGGTCCACCTCAAACGGACCTCCTCACTCGGCATCGTGCCAGTGTAGTACCAAAAGGGAAGTGGCTTGAAGACCCGCCCTTGGTAGGACAATATTATTTACCGAACAGCCAATGAGAGCCCCAGTTAAATGAGTCGATAACTGCTATTATCTATCCAAACACCTTTGGGTAAGGATCTCTGAGGCTGATAACTTTTTTCCCTGAAGTTCCAGCCAAAAAACAGTGGAGCAAACGGCAAAGGCCAAACTCTTCTAGTGCGGCACCATACTCGAGTACGGTACTCGAGTACCCTACTGTTACAGAGAGAGAGAGCACATACCGGTACCGGTATTTAGAGACCGATCCATCCTCCAACCCATCCATCCTGCTCTCCATCGTTCCCTCGTTCCGCCATGCTACTCACGCTATCATCATCATCACCACCACGCTGATCACGATAGCATAGGGTACATGACGCAAGGATACCCGAGTACACTGCCAAACTCGGCCAAACCTCGCTTGGATACCCGCGCGCTGTGCCGTGGAGAACAGGCAAAGGGCCAAATGCCCTGTTTTCGCTATCCACTTCTACAAGCAACTACCTGCACTGGTGTTCCTTGAGCTTTGCTTGCTTGCCTTCCCTTTATGCCGCAACCTGTGTTACCAACAGGGGTAGTTTCATTAACCGAGCATGCTGCTTTCGAAAAGCTGAAGGAAATATTTATCCCCACCTTTTTCCCGGGATCGCTCCATCCCTTCATCGCTTCGGTGCTCAAGGTGGAAATACAGCAACAAAGCAAGAAAAAAAAGGCTATATGAACAGATTAAACGCTGTGAGTTATCACCCATGCTGCGTAATTTCCGTAGCGATGTGGTGGGTCAGTGAAAATGTGTATATTAAGAAAAAACGGGCATCCAGCGGTCGCTCGGAGTAAGCAGAAGAAAAAGGGAATGTTTCGTTATCCACTTAATAATCCTGTACTCGTGCAACGGCGATAGTCCCAGCAGTCCACGAGCGCCGTAGCAGTCAGTCACGGGGCACCTCAATCCCTGGGAAGGAAGGAAGGGAAAGGGAAAAGAACAGCAAGAATTGCCCCAACATGAATCAGTTCCAGTGGGCCTTATTACTGGCAGCCTACGTGAGGCTATATTAGGATTGCTACTTGTACTAGTACTGTACAGTACTGTACTGTACTGTACTGTACTAGTACTCCGCCTTGAACAGTCGCCAGTTGCGGCCTGCAGCCCTATAGTGGCGCAGTTTGGAACTGGTCTGGATTTCCACTCTTTTTCTCTCCCTTCCCCTCCCTCGGCGGGCTGTGGTGGTGCTGGTGGCTCGCGGTTGGATTATTTATTTTTCATCCCCTCTCCCCCAGGGAATGATACTCTCTACTTGTACACAATTCCCTATCCTACCGCACCGTACAGTACCGGTAGTCCGCGGGTACTCGTATGGTATCATAACTCGCCATAATAACTGCCCGACCGGGCCCTAACATACCGTACTCGAGCACAGTATTTTTAGCATGATAGTATCCTAATGTTTACCTACACACCCGCACAAGCAAACAGCAGGGGACAATAAAGGGGTGGCGCAAAGCTATATCAATAGCACTATGGTAACTTACTGAGCAAGTTACTTGTACTCGTACTTGCACCAAACAGCACCGGTACCAGTACTAGATCATACTCAAGTATCATACTACCGTACTTATATCATACCTCTCACCGCAAAAACTTCCCAAAAATGAACCTTCCCCCACCCCGCCCCCCTGCTCCTCCATCCATGGCTTAGATCCATCGAAGACAAAAAGTGCGGTCCTTTTGCCCAGTCCTCAAGATCATATGTGGCCTTATGCGGGAAACCCCACGGTAGCCAACGATCATAGCCGAGCGACCGTACTTGCAAAAACCGAACGCTCGCGGTCACTTCCGACAAAGTGACGAACAAAGCAAAAAAAAAAAAAAAACAGAATCCTGATTTCGCGAGCACAGCGCGTGGCACTGCAACCGTCCCGGTTGCCGCATTCCGATCTTCCCTAACGTTGTCTAACTTGACGCCACAGGCTGGGACAAAAACTCGTGAACCATCAGTGCTGAAGTAGAGTAGACTACCGTAACTCGTGCAAGTTATCGTGATAATTCCCCACTACGGATTCCTTCTATTGGTATTCTTTATCGGAGTAAGGTTTGCGGTATCGTGCTTTGGAGGGTTAGAGAGAGAGAGAGAAAAAATATTTGTCGTGGGACAAAAATAAATAAACATAATCGGAGCTCAACAGGAGCAATTTGACGAAGCTGTGATGGGAATACCCTCAATTCACATAATTATTATCAAAGCGCATCCCATCCCATCTCACTCCCCCAGCCCAGCAAACCCAACACGACCCGATCAAGCCCTCACCCCAACCCACGCTATATATCGTCAACATTCCCGCTCCTCCAGGATATAAATCTACAGGTATGATATTTATCGTACCGCTGCGCCGGTACTGTACTGTACCCTTCTTGCATACAGCCGACATGTTAGACCAAGGAGTACCGTAGCCAACTGCGATGGCAAGAGCATATGGTACTGTACGCTACGCTAGCGATGCGGCACAAACCCCCAACAAACAAAAATCCCGCGATTAGTAAAGATCCTCCTCCTACCCGCAACTTTGTTGTTAATATCCGTGCTACCATACCAATCAGCAATCAGTATCGGAGAAAAACTCGACACAAGGTGTTAGTCATAATGGGTCACTCGCGAGGGATTATCACAAGTTAAATTGGATAAAGGGGTGAATGTTGGTTGGGCAAAATACTTTGGAATGCATATCGTAATCTCCATGATTTTATTGCTGTATCCTTGTTTGTTAAGTTATCATACGTTGTATGGTGCTTTCGATGTGGAGGATTGGTGGGATAGGAGGCTTACGGGCTACAGTACAGTACTGTACACGCACGTACAGCTTACGCTGCTGGTTATTCGTACTGGTACGGTATGTTGGTTGTACCGGTATGGATTCAGGAGTGGGGGAATATTATATACCGCTACGGTTATTCTAGACTTGTAGGATACTGTTGCCTTGCTCGGGGGCGATGAACTCCTCGCGCCCGGACCATGCTCGTACGAGCATTTGTAGAAGCACTTGCACTTGCACTCCCCTTTTCATCGAGAGGCTTATGCGCTGTAGAAGCACTTTTTTTAATTTTTTTTGCTCCATAGTCACTGTACTTGGCTTGAACCAGGAGCACCTCTTGGTCCCGTCCTTCTGCCCCTCTCTCTGATAGATTACAGTACCGTATAGATTACATGAGAGGAAAAAGTATTGCCCCGGATCTCGCGCGGCATCTCCCCCCCCCCCCCCCTCCCTAAACACCCGCTTTGCGGTAAGAAAAGTAAAGCTAAGCTATAAAGTGCGAACATGAATTGCCGCGATACGCTAGACCATCGAACGGTTGCACTTGCTTGCTCGAGCGCGCGCTTACGGTACTGTACGAGTACTCCGAGCAACTTGGCCGGGGAAAACTGCTCGAACAAAGCCTTTCTCTCTCTCTCTCCTCCCATTTCCCCATACGTGGGGAATGAGTAAGAACCGTCCCGGATTAATCTATTTATGTTGTGTCCTATCGTGTCATAGTTGGCGATAACCCGTGCTGTACAGTACCATACTGCACCGGTAGCAACGACTCTGCCCTGCCATGCCATATAACCGGTGTCAAAAATCCCCCCATTGCTTGTTATCAGTGTATCGATGCGGATGTCGAATCGTGCTTTCGTGCGCGTTTGTGCACTGTGCGGTGCTGTGAAAGGTGGTTTGGCTGGATTTGATATGATAATAATGTTATGATAACGATATGGTATGGCATGGGATAGTCTACTGGCTGGTGAGTATTTCATGTTCTTGGTATCGAGGAGTTATTTCCGGTACGTTACACGCGGTAGGGGGGGGCCAGTGTGTCCATGGCTGGTTCCCAAGGGGTCACTCAGTTCTGGGAAGGGAGTGGTAGGCTAGGGATTGTTTGTGGTTGCGGGGGGGTGGTGGTGTTTTTGATAAGGATTTGACGGAAAATTTTCAGTACAGTACTCGTACTTCACGCGGCCGTCTTGTGAAAAAAGTTGGATAGACCAGAAACTGAAATTGACCAGCCGGCCAACCAGGCACTGCACTGTGCAGTATGATACCGGCATTGTAATAAACGGGTCTTTCCAATATATTTAGCCTCCGGTTAGTTCATGTATCCTCCATACGGTACCAGGAGCCGTAGCGGTCCAACTTAACCTCCGCGCGAGTCATTCTATTCTCATGCTGTATCATAGAATAAGGAATACAGGTGCGGTATTCGGGATCGAACTGGTTTTTCACCATTTTCACAATGCCAACAAACCCTTTCCCAATTACGGTACTGACTGCTACGGAATCGTGCATTTTCAGAGCGAGAAATGCAACCCCCTCCCTCCCTCCATATTCTTTTGTATAATACTTGTGCTCCCGCATTTCTTTAACCGTCCCCAAAGTTAAAAACCTCACCCATAAAGTCCCCCCCCCCCCTCCTCCTCCGTCCCCCTTTCTCACCGGCTGGCTTGCATAGTGCAATGCACCAGGCGCATCATCGCACGTGCGGGAAACCGCCCCTCCAACGACCCGAGTGCCCTTGAAGATGCACACGTGCACGACACCCACACACAACTCATCTCCACGCTACGGGTATTCGATGATAGTCCTCAGTGGTCAGATTCTTGGCTGGCCAACGGGGTTTGCTTCGGTTCGTGGGCTGCATGGGCGGTGCACTGTATTTGCGCTTGCGGTGCGACACAAAGGTTGCCGGTACTCGTACTCGTACAGTAGAGTGCTTGCGGACGGGCTCGGCTCGGCTCGGCTTGGCGGGCATGAGGGGTCACTCGTGATGGGTATGGCAGAGAGAATTTCAGGGGATAGTCTAAGAGGCGAGCCGGTTGCTTCTTGTGTGGGTGGTTCTAAGGCTATTTGATGAGGGGGGTTTACAGCGTAGTGCGGTGGCTCCAGTGGCCTCGGGGAACAAGATTCGGGCGACCGGGCCTTGGAAATTTGCTAGAAGAAAATCGCTTGTTTCTCCCTTTTTATCGTTGTGCAATTGACTAATACACCAAAGAGAATATTATCGGGGAAAGAATAAAAGAAAACCAAATCAATGGAACTACCTCGCCCGCCCGCCCACACTGGTGCCGATACTGCTGCCCATACTCCCGCTTCCGAGCTCATCCAACCTCGTAACACTCCCACCAGCCCCCAACTCATCCTCACCTTGCAACAGCCCCTCATCCTGATACTTTCCAAACCTTCTCTGCACCGCATGCCAAGCTCTCAACTTCCGCAGCGCCCTCCGCTGAGTATAACAAGCCCAGATGATAAACACCAAATATGTGCACCTTCCCTCCCCTCTCTCATTAACAAAAAGGAAAAGGAAAAGGAAATGGATAAAAAAGTAGAAAGATCCAAAAAAAAAAAAAAAACTCACAATGCAAACCCAGAGAACAGCAATGTCATCTTTGGATTCTGGCACCACAGAAACCTACTCCGGAATTCATGCGGGCACATCTTGTCAATGATTCTCCTGAGTTTCCCCAGAGCGACAGTCTGGTAGAAGCACGTTGTCACCCAGAAGAATGCCAGGAGGGTATTCGCGAAGATCGTTATTAGCGGATTCAGTCGCGAGGTCAGGTACAGGCAGACCTGTACCAGGGAGGCGACCAGGGACGTGGTGCTGCAGAGGATGTTGATTATTAAACGGCTTTTCGCCTAACGTTAGCGGAATCATCTAAGCTGAAGCGGACAGGGGAGGGGAGAAACTTGGAAGGTCGGTTGTGAAAGGTATCCCTAATATAAGAGGTGTCATACGCGCTGATACCTAGCACGCAGAGGATGCACGGGACTTGAACGGTCCAGAGCCAGATCGTGGGGAGGGGGCGCCAGCGAGAGTCCGGAGTCATTATTGTCGAGAGGACTGGTATTGGTATTTTTCTCAAGCTGCCGGAGGCGAAGGGGTAGAGCGGAAGCGGAGAGAAATAGGATCCGAGAGACAGACCTGGGAATCCAATATAATAGCTTGGCTTGGCTAAAAGGAGGATGTCTATTTTCCTTTGTTCTTGTTTGGGATTTTCACCTCGAGGATACACCAATGGGAGCTCTCGACTAACTAAGATGATCGAGAACCGTTATAACCTTTTTTTCCCCCAGTGGTCACCGAAAAAGGTAGTTAGCTCGTAGGACAACATTAAAATGTCTTGCTCAACCAGTATGGAAAATCACAGACTCTCACTCGTCCACAAGGTAGGAGCCAGGACATGGTCAACCAAGTATGATATTGGGGCACGGCTGCAGAAAACCTCTCGGGTAAAAAAAAAAAAAAAAACACTTTGATCCCAAGCGCCTTTGAGGAGCCGCGAAAGAACATCTTCCCCCTTGATAACGGAACTCTGTCAAACGGAGGGAACGGAAGAAGCCTAACTTCATGACCATGTCTGGACTTTTCATAGTGAAGGAGTAGCCAAATTTACTTGCCAAAACAAGACAGAATAAACAGAGAGCCCTTGGTCGGGATATGTAAATTGTGATTACAAATGCACATGTGCCGGGCCAGGCGTATTATGATACAATGGACTGGTGAAACCTGGTTCTAGCTGCCCTATCTTCTGATAGCATCGGATGAGAGTTTGGAAGGTTTGTAGTTCGAGCCATGGTGTCATGCTTATGCGGGAGAGGAGTATTGTGGATTAGCGGATGTTAGCCAAGTTATTATACATGATTTGTTCCCCCGAATTTGTAGGGGTTTAACTAGGCTTAAAATGAGAGAACTAGAGGTAAAATGGGGAGGAAGTTTGAATCGAGAACACGCCTTCACACAGGTGTCAAAATTTACGCACGATAAGAGTTTTTCGTAGCAATTCATATACCCAACGCATACCGCCACGAGCTCCCACCTCCTATCAATTTTCATCAGTCTCCCCTTGATGCTCCCCCTCCCCCTCCCCCTCCCCCTCCACCTCCTCAAACCCCAACAATTCCCAAATTCTCTCTTTAGCCTCCACACAGCTAAACCGTCCCAAGAAAACAACCTCAAAAACCTTCATCAACACGACATGTGTATGCCCCTTTCCCATACCACCCCCACTCTCCTTTGCCCACCTCTCAAACTCCGCCGTGGGAATAAAAGTCTTATAAAGATGCGGAAGACAGCTCTCCAGATTACCATACTCCCTTGGGAGCGAAGCGTAATGAGCGGCAGCTGCACGCGCCAGTGCTCTTAGGTGGTGTATTGATATAGACATGTTTGCTGAGGCAGTCGGCAATGACGGCCGGGGAGGCGGTCCTACATCCCCGGGGGGAATTCGGGTGGAATTAAACAGGAGGAGGTTCCGTATCTGGACTCGAGTAAATCTGGGTATCTCTGCAGAGCAGAGGTTGTAGGGGAGAGGTGAGGCTTTGATGCTTGGTGTGGTCTGTGGGGTAGGAGTGGCAGATTCGGAGGTGCTACATTTGGTTGTTTTGGTGGCTGTTGGGAGGTGAATGCTGGGGGTGTCGGTATTGCTGTTGGTAATGACTGGGAATTGGTTCGGTGTGTTTGTTCCACTGGGGGTGTTTGGGATTTGATTGCAAACTGCATCAGGAGTCGCGGGGGGACTGGTGTCTGAGAGCCTTTGTCTCTTGGCCAGTGGGGTTGCCTGTGGGTTTGCCTGAAATACATGTTTAGCTTCGGCGTAACAAATCGAGTCAAGTACGGAGACCAACATTGCGCCGATTTCTCTTTGGTTTCTCGCGGTAGTTTATTGGAGCCTTTGCAGAGTTTCTCCCGCTCCGACGAACAGAGGAAGAAGATGAAGAGGAAGAAATTCTAGCAGATCTCGTACAGGCCGGATCATCGGGAAGAGCGTTAAGATCAGCGCTTTTGGAGGAGGTTAGTGGGGCCATTAGAGGGATAGGAGTCTCCACCGAGTATTTTTCTTTTCTTGCGGTAGTTTGTAGAGGGTGGGTGAATTCGGTCCGTGATTTAAATAAGCCGAAGACTCCGACTGCTGCCTCTTAAGAGTGTAGGGGTAACTCGGAGGTGAAGTGGAGAGCGACACAAACAAAAGGGGATGAAGAGAATATTCTTGTGTGCGAAGTGCTGTTAGGCGTATATTATGATAGTATGAAAGAGAGAGAAAAGGGCAAACATAGCTCGCGGGAAAATAGGATCCATCTCTGCCCGCGTTACCTATCATTCCAACTGGTAGAGGGGGAAGGGGGCTGAACGTAGTCCTATGTGGTGAGACCCTTACATTTTGGAAACCTCGGTAGTGCTTGTCTCCACACTTGAAAGGAACTTTCCTTGAGTCTACGGGCTCGGTTGATGGCCTGATGCTAGTCACTCATGGTATCTCACTCGGCACGTGGTGTTTGTTGACCCGGTAGCCCACCCTAGCTCTTAGCGCCCGGCATGGCTATTAGGCTCAATACACTGAACACCGCAACTAGTAATCCCGGTTGGATTAATTGTAAATAATGATCAATTTCAAAAATAAAAACATGTTATATCATATTTCTACAACTAGTTTGTGCACAACCCTTGCATGTATCATAAGAAAGGAATTGGGAACAAACAGAAATCAGAAAGCGTCGAGACAGGTAGACAGGCCAACCCGAAAACCCCGGCAAATTGAGAGCAAAATCACACAGGCAGAGGAAGTAGTTGCTCACAAAGTTGACCCCCGAAAGGGGTTTAAACTCATGACCCAGCAACTCATAAGTCACTGGGAAAATTCAGAATGCACCAAAAAAGACCAAACCCACCACAAGTATGCAGCGGCAGTCCCGAAAGTAGTTTTCAACATAAAGATTAAGGTTCCCATCTTTATCCCTCTCATCTGAACGATTTTTCTTGTATGTTACCTTGAACCCCCTTTCTTTTCTAATCGGATTCGCATGCTGCGCATTACCTCCTTCTGTCGCATCAGCTAGTCCTGTAACGTGCCCACTGCCATCTCGTGAAAGGTATTTCACTCCAATGGCAGAACACAATGCAAGCTTTCAAGTGAACAGTTAGCGGCGAGGTGGCTAGGGATGAAGACCAGTTTGAAGCGGATTAGAGGCTGGGGTATATTTAAGGGAGGAGATGGTTTAAACTGTTCAATTGGTAAAAGTGAAAACAGGAGCAGTGTTGATAGGTCGTTGCCTGTTACAAAAATATAAGATAGGAGAGATCCTGTGAGTGATCCTAAGATGGTAAAATTTATCCACTACACCCTATGTATATACATGACTTTTGACTCTAGGTTTTTCTAATTGTTAAATTTGGCTTTACCCGCCCATTGAAACACCTTTTATTTACCATTTTTTATTTGTTTGCAATTCCCCATGTACCCATGTACGATACAAGTGTCAAAAATACAAGCGAGCGCTACTAGTTGAATTATACATATCATAGGAGTCCCATAAATGAGCAACCCTGTGCCCATGCTTTTACAGGCCATTATGCGAGCTCCCAACCATGCATGACCAGCTGCCGTATTTGCAAGCAAGACACCTTTCCAGGAGCTCTCAAAGGCCCGTAAGTTAGTGGGTATCGGGAGTGAGCATATCCGAGAGAAATAAAGTTAACTAACTATTGGTCCCCTTGTTTACTGACGGCAGGATTACTTCATGTTCAGAGATAGAGTTACGGTTACGGCCGCAGTGTCAATATGGAGGACTCCTTAGTTGTCTTTTTTTTTTTTGGCAGTGCACGGGAAAGCGTTTTGAGCTCCCGTGCATTCCGGTTGGGGCATACAAAGACCATATATACTGGTAAGTGTGACAGGAGAGTAACACGTGTTTGTCATAACCTTTTTCTCGAGGAATCATGTCCGGTTTTCAAGTCCCCGTTACAAGAACCGCAAGTGACTATTGACTACTTATTAGATATATGCAAAGGGCAATAGTACGAGTGATTTATTATGATTTCAGATTACAGTACTAACCCGTGGTGTCGGGCTCTGGTTGCTAATACAGTACCCTGTGCTCCCTTTCTCATAAATTGTGCAACGTCGTACGAATTCCATGGCACTATTCCAAGTATGCTAGCAAAATTTCCAGACAAAATTCTAGTAGAGGCTCCGACTCCGCTGTAATTATTACAGTACAGAATAGATCCAATAAGCTTGCTAATGGTGACTATCCTCTCTGTACTGGACTATTTGAGAAAATAAAGTATGGTAGATTCCCAGGGTGATCTATGTGCGCAAGAGTGGTGTTTGGCAGTTTGTAGTGACCCCAAGGTAGATGGATCTAATTGTTTGGTATTATTCTAGCAGAAATTCGGTCCCGCGTTATGATGGATGGGCTTCAGCTAGTTCAAGCTGTGGCCACCCGGGTGGAGGAGGAAAGACGCGGGAACCACATGGGAGTTGGGGACACTCCGAGCAGATATTTGCCCACTCATGGGATACCAATAGTCCAACCCCCAACTCTGGAGTACCCCACCCTGCTGTAGGTGATGCGACTCGTGATTCTCGAATCAGTGGATTGTGCCCAGCCCAAGTGTATTACGCTGCGCACCAAACTAACCAGACTTAAAGTCACAAAAGGAAGCTACAAATTACTAGACAAGGAAAAAGAAGGCCACATAACAATAGTGGAAACGGGAGCTACCCGTTACCCCAGAGGAGGACAAAGGCTGGGATGAGAAGGTAGATTTTCGAATTAGAGGATGCTCTCCTACGACACACTCTTCAAGAGGGGTATGTTGAGCGATACTGCAAGGCATCGGTTTCGTTGATTTGCTGAGCTCCGGTTTGTCCATGTATTTCTATTCTGCCTATAACGGCAACATCTCATCTAGTCTACCGACCCACGTCTAATCGCTCGCCCGTATTATATATTGTAACTTAGAGATCTAACTATATCCTATCTCCCTCTCAATACTCCCAACCCTTGAAAATAAGAACGGCTTATCATTCCTATTTGTAGGATCAGTCAGCCAATCACTTTATACACATGAGAAAAAAAGGGGGGGGAAAGAAAAAAGACTCGCCTTAATGAAAACTCCGCAAGATCATCCGAGATTATATTCCAGCTCCAGAAGCCCTCCCAAACCAACTTATTGACACCTCCGATCCGCCCCCCGACTCGGATGCTCTTCACTTTGAGCGCCATTCTGAACAAGTACTTGTCCATCATGGGCGCTTCGGTTTCCACATCTAATTGTCCATTTTTATCCATTCGCCAGCGACCCTTGGACACGTACTTCCCCCAGCTCATGGCGCCGACCGGTAGACCACCCAGGTGGGCTGGAGTGAGTGACATCTTGTTGAAGCCATGGACTACCTCTGCTGGCTGGCAGGTAGATAAGAGTGAAAGGACTGTGCCGTTCGGGTAGAAGCGCAGGTAACGATAATAGGTTACAATGTGCACGGGGGTGTTCCAGGACTGGGACGCTCCCGCGCGGACGTAGTTGCAAGTGGAGATGTAGATGCCGTTAAATCGAACGCGGGGTCGGATCATGAACATCTTTCGCCAGTTCGAGCCGTATTTGAGCGCTTCCTCTTCGTCAATTGGGATTTCACGCTTTTCCTGCTCCTCGTCCTCGTTTTCATACTCGCCGTCTCGGAGGACTTCTCTGTCTGGGCCTTCGAGTAGGAGGGGCTTCTCTATTGGATCTCCGTTGACGGTCACTCCCCAGTCCCAGAGCATTCGGCTGAAGGTTTTTTCGCATACAGCTCTCCAGATGCTTTGCTCAGTGATCACGAGGTAGGCGAAGGCCTTGCACACCTGTGCCAACCTTGCGAACGAGGCGACGTCTGTTAAAGCTACGTTTCTGACAACCTGGAGCAGGAGCTCGAAAGGGAGCGTTGCTAACGGGGAAAACCCTGCTTCTTCCTCTTCCGTTTCTGTTTCCTTCCCCTTCCCTTTATCCATAGCTGCTTCCTTTTCATTGAGTTCAGCGACAGGAACAGGCTGAATTTGAACCCCTGCAAACGAAGCGATCAACTCGCTCATCTCCTTCGAACCAGAAGCTAGCGAAGCCGGAGCCGGGACTGAGGCGGGTACTGATGGCTGGGAAGAAAGAATGGTAGCAAGAGGTATCCTATTCTTAGCCAATGAAGGGGGCGGTCGTGGGAAGTGCTTCTCCCGATAGTGAGAATCAACCTTGTGATCCATCTTTTCTAAAAAATTAGCTTCCAGGTTGCGCTATTCATCGATAGTTGGGGGACGTGCCCTAAACGCCTTCCTGTACAAACTCAAGCTTTCCCCCAAACTACCTTCGGATTCCTTCTCCACCGCCCGCTCATAATGCTCGAGCGCACTCACAGGATCCGCCCGGGAAGAGCTTCCTGCAAAGGAGGTTCGTCGACGAGCAATTGGCGATGGGGGCCGTTGGGTTGAGAGTTCTGGTTCGTCTTCGACGTTCTCGCCGGCAGAGGAGGAATGGGACAGCTTTCTTGATGCGAAGGGATTTGGTTTTGGTTTGTTTACGGAACTGCTCGGTTGGGGTATGGAGGACCCTGGGGCTTGGTGTTGGCGGGCGGATACTTCCGCTTGCCACTGTTGGCGGAAACGGGAGAGTTCTTCGTCCATGGGCGCCGTACTAGTGCTATTGTGTTCGTCGAAGAGAGGAGAAGCTTGTGGAAGACAAGGAGGGAGCGGAGGTGATTAAAACGGAGGGTACAGTACTCGTACAAGCTATCGTGACTTATGCATTCAGCAGGGGTTGGGTAAGTTGTTGAGACGCAGAGTCAATACCGGGGAAGTGGCAATGCCTCATTCAAGTGAGTCAGTTGAGTGAGACAAGATAGACATCGCAGATACCAGTATGAGTGATGCAAGATACTCGCGTTCCACGAATATGACACCATAACACATGTGCTTCTCTCTCTTATCGCCCTTATCCCCGGACACTCCAACCCTAACCCACCCGCCACCGAATGATTGGAGCGAGGATCTGATTGAAAGTCTCTATCTGATTCAGCTAACGCTTTTCGTTTCGTCACAGTCCCACGGTCCATCCTCTTCCCTCACCAACGCCCACCCTCCAGACCCAGAATTTACCCCTCCAACAGGTGCATAATTACCTAAATTACACCTATCAAACCCACGCACACACGCCCTCACCTACATCTGATACTCATCTGCGCACACACCATCATCCCCGCACTTTTCTACTCCATCTAACTCAATTCTTTAGAATCCATTCTCGATATACGACAACAGTTAATACTTTAGAAATAACCAACAAATCTAGTATGAGCGGGACCGAAAGCTTTACTGCGGGAACTGCTGAAATGGCTGATGTGAAAGAGGCTACTGTGAACAGTTCGAGCAAAGATCACAATCACAAGGCTTGGATCGACGGGAGAGGTTCCAGTCGGGAAAAGTTTGAGACTGTGCCCGGTTTGGAGAGCAATTGTGGGAACAGTGGCAAAGAGGAGGAACCAGATATCACAGCTGGGCAGAAGATGTTGGCTGCTTGTTCCGGGAGTTTGTTTACAAGTCTCCTAGGTATCTTCTTTTTACCCACATCCCGCAACCAGTAACCGTTCCCCCCCAATGATGCTGACAGTTGGGTTGTCCATAGTAACACCTCTAGATGTCGTTCGGGTCCGCCTGCAGTCGCAACAACTATCTCCCCCAAAGAATGCCGCGGTAAATTTCTCATCGGCTTTACCCTTAAGAGCTCATAAACTTCCTCTCGCACCGTTACAATTCCAATCAATGGCCCACTTATCCACTCCGGAGTTAGGCGTAACCGCATGCTGCCGAGAAGTTTTCTGGATAAACAACACTCCAGAGGCTTGTATTGCCCCTACCTCTTCCCTGAATGCAAGCACAATCTTGAACGATAGCTGCGTGGTTGAAGAGGCATCCCGTCGTCGTTTTCATGGAACCTGGGAGGGGTTGGTCAAGATCGCAAGATATGAGGGGGCTTCTTCGCTTTGGAGGGGTTTGAGTCCAACACTTCTCATGGCAGTCCCCTCAAACGTTATTTATTTTACCGGATATGACACTCTACGAACATCTGCTTGGTCGCCATTTGCCCACTTGGGCGCATTTTGGGGCCCTCTTATTGCTGGATCTGCAGCGAGGGCTATCGCAGCTACTGCTATTTCACCAATTGAGATGTTTAAAACCAGACTACAGGCCGTATCAAACACTCACCTAAATTCGTCAAAAGGAATCTTCCGGGCTACCTTCGACACCACCAAGGATATGGTAGCGAAAGAAGGCGTTAGGTCTCTCTGGCGTGGGTTGGAATTGACCCTCTGGCGTGACGTACCTTTTTCTGGGGTTTACTGGCTGGGATATGAAACCATCAAGTCATTCATACGTTCCGAAAGAGAACGAGAGCGGCACCTGTCCTCCCTTCACCTCCACCATCCCACCAAACGCCACGTTAAGAAAGACCTCCATTCCGAGAGCACCTTTACAGATTCTTTTATTGCTGGTGCAGTTTCTGGGTCAGTCGCCGCTTTCCTCACGCAGCCTTTCGACGTTGGGAAGACTCGACGTCAGATCTCTGCACCTGCTGGTGTCGAAACAAAGGGGGATATGCCGAGAGTGCTCTATAACATTTTCAAAGTCGAAGGCGCATCCGGCCTCTGGAGAGGCTGCGTACCTAGAATCCTGAAGGTTTCACCTGCCTGTGCTATCATGGTATATTCTCCTAATTACTCGCATCCATTCATCTATCTGCCCGCCCAAACAACTACTGTCCCCCCCTCCCTTCTCTCAGGGTGATTTGAACAAAGCTAACGCACAGCCAGATCTCAAGTTACGAAGTAGGCAAAAAGGCCGCTAGAAAAATGAACGAAAAACACGAAGTCTAATGCCCTTTTTTCCCTTAACGTGGTGTATGATTACGAGGATTTCTTCTTCTCCCTTCCATCGGTGTGCATGGTTAACGTAATTTTACCCTATTTCTTTCAGTATCCTTTTCTTACTTCGATAGGGTAGTGCATAGCTTTCCTTCTTCCTTCCCCTCTGTTTTACCTTTACCTTATAAGCACGTTGACCTGGCTTAGGGGTTTAGAGGGCTCTTCTTTTTGTATAAAGTCCGCATGCTCTTATTCTCATTCTTGCTCTCCTTTACTTTTTCTCCCCACGCTCTCCTAAAAAAAAACTCACTTAAGTCGTTCTTTTTTCTCCTACAATTATCTGGTGGTGGCGGTGGTGTATGATATGGGGGAAAAAAATAGATCTGCTTTGGAAATCTGTTGGCTTGGATGCATGGTTCTATACCCTTGGAAATTAAAACGCTCATGCCTTAATGCAACATGTATGAGCGTTACGTTGTACCTGTGCGCAGGGGAGGACATTCCCTCCCTCCCATTTGAAATGTGCGAGTGAGGAGCTATGAAGGATCGTTCATAAAGGATTCACTGTTCATCAGTCCACACTATATAACCAATGCCACATGCCATGCGAAAGCCATTTTCGTAATTGAACTGAGCTGAGCTGGCTAGAGAAATGCGCAAGGAACGGTAGGAAGGAAAAAAAAAAAAAGGCTGACAGAAGCACCACAACCGTATTATAATCCATCAAGGTCTATTCCTGAACCTGTATAACATCCCATCCCAATAATCTCCCCCCTCTACCGTAAGAGTATCAGCAGAAAAATAAAGCGAAAAGAAAAAGAAACGTATTGAAAAAGAGAAAAGCACAAAGCACAAGCGCCATTTTAATAACTACCCATCCACCAATCCAACCATCCATCTTGCACCAGAAAAAATACCGACATACAGAACATGAAATAGCCCATGGATATTACAAAAGCAATAGTAGCAATCGACCGGGTAAATAAGAGAAAGAAAGGGAAAGAAAAGAAAAACAATCAAGGGACAGGAAAATGGCTATCCATGGTGATACCCACGGACTGACCTCATCGCTTTTTCCTTCTCACTAATGGGTCTGCGGGGACTCTTCTACCCGGGCGTATATTTGTAGTGGAGATAGGAGCAGAAGGTAGAGAAAAAGAGGTGGCCTCGCTACTATTCACAGACATATTTTTTCCAATCTTTGGAACCGCAATCTTCTTTCCGTCCGCACCGGAAATCCACTTTGAGCCTCTATCGTCACCACCACCAGCAGCGTCGTCCCTTCCCCTTTTACTATTAATATTATCATCCCTCTTCCTAGCAGCCTCTACCTCTCCTTCCTCTTTGTCCTTTGTATCACCCATCTTCTTCATTATCTTCTCCTTCATCTTTCCATCAACTTCCTGGCGCTTAAGTGTATGTGTCGGTGCCGCAAGAACGCTATTCCTTCCTCGGAAAACGCTAAGTTCCTTCGCTTCACGACGGGCCCTATCGATGATATTCTTGGTTTTACTACCGGCTTTGACAGACCAGTTGTTTCCTGTCCCGCCCCAGCCTCCACCTCCACCATATCGAGGGCGGCCGGTTGATGGGAGACCGACTGTGCTGGCTAGCATCTTCGCACGGGATTGCTGCTTCTCGGAGGACATCTTAGTCATATGTGCACGGAGGGTCTCGGTTGCAGCGGCTGCCGCCGCATCAGCTGCTTTTTGGAGTTCCTGTGAAATGAAAAGAACAGGTTAGATAAAGGGTTAGGGAACGAGGGAGGGAGTGGGAGAAGTGATGTACATCGTAGGCTTTACTCCAATTCCCCGGTTCCTCAAGTTCCATTTTGCGAAGAGCACCGTGTCCAAAGTGCTTCCCTATAAGAACTTTCCAAACTTCGCTATCTTCACCGCGGATTTGTGGACAATTTGCCTCGAGTTTTTTCTGTATAACTGGATTTTTAGTATCGGAGGGGTGGATAAGGTAGGATAGGGCAAAGGGTGGGGAGAAGGGCGAGGACGTATATAGAGTGGGGCAGTGCAAAAATTATGATAACATACAAGCTGAACGGGAGAAGTAATCTTGAGAAGAACTGGACGGACAAGTGCGTAATCGAGGTCTCCGATGTCGTCAATCGCTAGCAACAAATCAAAAGTTAGCTGCGCTCAAGGGAAAAGTAGAGAAAAGGGAGGAGAAATACTATCGACATGCTTGACCAGCACATTTTTAGTGAGAAGGTAAAGTGACTTGACATTTCCATGCATATGAGGCGGCATCATTTGACTCGGTTGCCAGCTTTTGAGTAACTAGCCGGTGGAGAATTATTGTTTGTATATATATGTGGATAGGGAGGGTAGAGGTTAGTGGAGGGAAGTTTTGGTAATCAAGAGAAGCGGTGGTGGTGGTGGGAGAGTATTTAAGATGAAAGGAGGGGAGAGGTCATGGTGCGCGCACAAATGGACAAATGGACAAATGAAGAGGAGCGCGAGCCATTAGGAGGCCTTTGACGTCAAGGCCAAGACTTTAAGTTTATAATATTATGTAAGCTCCCTTCCTTAATCCCATGCCCGGCTACCCAACTGCCCGCCACGCCAAATTCAGCATGCCATGATATTACGATACTGGCCACAACACCCCTAAATAAATTCCCTAGTTGTAACTTTTCTCCCTCCCACCCAAAGCTCAATACCAATGTCTGGGATCCTTGACGAAGGTACGATACATTATCTCCCCCCCATTGCAATAGCTGCTTGGATGAACTGCTGATGAGAATTACAGAAGAGCTGATCAAAACCCGACCCCTCCTTTTTGAACAACGCCCCTACAATCGTATTCTAAAGCGCTGCACTCCACTGCTGAAACCAGAGCAATTACCAACAACCTCCGAAGGACTCAACACCTATGGTGAGGAGCTTGAACTCGACTTCAAAGCCTTCGAAGGCGTAATCGCCCGAATCCAGCTCCTCCGCGAGACAAACAAACGAGAAGTAGAACGTTACGAGAAGGAAAAAGGCGACATCCGTACTTCCCCTTCCTCCCCCCCCTCCACTTAAAGGAAAAAAGTTAATTTTTCTGTGTGCTTATAGTCGAGACCGCCACGGTAGCTCGCGAAACCCTCGTCACGCTCAGACAAACGCTCCAACTCTCGCAGCGCGAAAAGGAGAATAAACTCATCTACGACGCAATAGCTAGTGATATCCTATCGAAAAACACACTAAAATCCCGAGACGAGCAGAACGTCAACATTGAGCGGCTAAACAAAGAGATTGCAGACCTGGAGGCGGAGCGCGACGAGTACAGGCAAGTATGGAACGCCCGTCGCGATCAATTCGGTCAGATTGTGGATCAGCTGCAGAAGATGTGGGCGCAGATTAAAGAGGATAAGGACGAGCAAGGTAACCTGCCTTTTGCCCCTTCGCTTGGGGGAAGAAAACTGACTAGTGGTCGTGATCATACTAGATCGCAGGGAAGGCATGTCGGAAGAGGAGGAAGGCGAAGAAGTCGAAGTCCCGGCTATTTCTAGACAATTCTCCGAATCGAACACTCCTTTCAACATCTCTACGCCCAAACTCAGCGCCAGCCATGTCGCAACTCCAGTCCCCATCATCACGCATACCTCCCCGGACGACCAGAAGGAGGAGGGCGAAGCGGAGGAGAAGGAAGAAGGCGAAGCCGACGAAGATGAGGATATCGAGTTTACCAATCCCCCGGCGGAGAACGGCGGGAAGGGGGCTGTGGCGCTGCCAGACGCTCCGAACATTCTAGACTCGGAAAAGATGGACTTGACCTAGACATAATATATACCCCCACCTATTTATTCTGCGAAAAACCTTTCCCCGCTGTGTCATTATACTGGGATCTTTTAGTACTGTACTTGTAGCATCATGCTTTTCCAAACGGGCAAAAAATAAATAGCGAGAGAGGGATTTGAGTGAATAACATATAGTCACGATAAATCACTCGGGATGCAGATAGACTCAATACCGGTATTTGCCAACACAGCAAGGTCTTGTTACCGTCAAGTCACAGTTTGACATTCGTATTTACAATACCTATCTACCGGTAGTTTACCATTACCCATATGCAAATCTAAAATACATTTTGTCCCCCCCCAACGAACCTACTTCTTCGACCCACTTCCGTACCTCTCCTCCACAATCTTCCCAACAATCCCCGCATTATTCTTATCCCCCTTCTTCGGCTTCCCTCCTCGCTTCCGCTTCTTACCACCACTACTTTTAGCAACAGTCCCGTCATCGTCATCCTCATCCCCGAAATCTCTACTCCCACCGAACCCAAAGTCAATGTCGAAAGCGTCTCTATCCGCAGCCTCCAAGAGCGCCTTCCGGCGCTTCCCAGCTTCGTCTTCGGAGGGCGTGGAGAATGCTTTAATGGTCGAGGCCTTGGCTAGTGCTGCCGCGAGTTCGGGATTGGAAGATAGGAGGGCTGAGGCTGAGAATGGGGGTTTGTATATATCCGAGGAGGTGGTGGTGGGCTCGTTGAAGTAGTTTGCTTTCGGCTTTGGCGCGGGTGGTGGTGGTGGTGGCACAGAGGGTGATGATAAAGGGGAAGTAGGTAGAGAAGGGGGCTTTGGGGGAGATTCGGGCACCTTTTCTGATTTTGCCTTCTTGGTTGGATGAATTTCTTCTTCGCCTTCCTCTTCTGAAGACGAGGATGAGGAGGCGTCATCATCGTCCAGGCCTGCAAGAGGATTGTATTCTGTTCCAGCCCCCTCGAATATATCGATATCTTCATCTTCCTCTTCTGCCTTCTCTGTCTTTCCGGGCATAGGTGGCGGAGGCATCATCCCCATAACCCTCGTAGAAACCGGTTCCGGTTTATCACACTTCTTATCCTTCTTATCCTTCTTGATCATTTTCTTGACCACCCCGTCTGCACCTGTGACATATTTAACCTTCGCCCCATTCTCCTCCTTCCTCTCCTCCTTCACGCCAATCTTCTTGAACTTCGAACCAAGCATAGAAACCGGCTTCGCAGCCTCCCTGCTCCTCCTCAATTCCGCCAATATCTCCGCACGAGTCTTCGGTGCCAAATTGCCCTTCTTTTTCTTCTCCTCTTTCTTCCCGGGAACAACATCCTTCTCGAGAACTTTATCCAGAACATCCTCCTCACCCTCACTATCCCGCCCCTCTTCCGCCCCATTGCCCTCATCATCCCTAATCACACGCATGACGTCCTCACCTCTGCGCACTTTCTCTAAAAGCCTGAAATCCAATCCCTTGACAAGATGCGTACTCGACACATCCCCGCCCAGCAATTTTGTCTGCCGAACGTACTCCTCATGCTCTATCCCGCCCTCTTTGTAGAGCTCTTCCAGCGCTGCTAACCGCCGGTCCCTCTCGTCGCCGCCGTCGTCCTCTCTGTCTTTCGTCCGGTCGACGTAGCCTTCGGGTAGTCGTGTGCCGAGGGGCGCAGCTGAGGAGCGGAACTTTTTTGTCTTTTGCTCGGAGGCGTTGTTCGCCGCTAGTTGACGTGCGAACTCGGACTGTGTTGATGAGCCACCGAGGACGCTTCGCCTGTTGATTTGTACATTCATTCGCTCAGTTTGTCTCCTAAACGGTAGAAGAAGGTGAGAGGGGAGGAGAGGGTGCATACGGGGTCATCGGGATTGAGGGCCGCAACTTAGAACCCAGCGCCGGAGTCGAGGAGGGCCCATTTTGGCTGGATGCGTTTGCGGGACGAGGCGTTTCGAGGAGTTTGCGGAATTGTGCGTTATTCATTCCTTCGGTAACCGTCAATAGTTTGATGAAAAGGAAGAGCAGAAATCGAGTGTTGGAGCTGTTGTGTGCTAGTGCAGGGGTGTCTGAGTTCTTCAAGGTTGGTTATGGTTCGAGTACGAGTACTCGAGTACATAGTCCAAAGATTCACCAGGTTGGAAAAAAGGTGTTATCATGCTTGCGCGAGTACGATACATGTGGCTGTGGAATCCGCACGCCAAGACAGCGTTTAGGGGCTGGGTGGAAAAAGGGTTTCTGGCAAGGGGTATCGTTTATAATGGTAACTTCTATTAATACAAAGGTTAACTTCTTGACTGGAAGGTTACATTACAAAGTTTCCTGTTCTCATACACAATATACTATTTAGCAAGAAATTATGTCATAACCACTCAAAAACCTGCTTGAAAGCATGAGTGATACTCATACGAATAGAATTTAAAAAATCATCAAACATCTAGTGCACCTTTTAGACAGCTCCCAAGACCTTGGAGAGGGATTTGGGGACTTTTCAAGGTCCGGTATGATGTGGTTGCTTCTCAGCGGCTGATTCATGACCAGTTAGGGGAATTGGTGGATTGGATGGAAGGAGTCTTGGGTGCAGGAAACGAGGCTCTTTGGGGCATTCTTTCCTACTCGGGTAGAAATATAGCTACAGATATGGAGATGTAATGTTATACTAATGTCGACCCGGGCTCCTCGAGCACTATCATACATACCTTTCGATCCTGGAGTACCGTATACTCGCTGTTTTCGAGGGCGTCCGGTGTTTCCTGTGGGCTTTGTTTAAAATGTTGAACACTAGCCGAGATCTTGATTGGTAGGAAAAACTTCTAATGTGGTGTTGGCCCCGGAATACCGCAGAATGCGTACGCTTCGGCATGGCCATGGTGGAAACGAGAAAGGGGTCCGCGTAATAGATTTACTTGTACGAGTAAATTACTAGTACAAGGCATGGGGCAGATGTTCTCGCAGGAAACATGGATTATTTTGAAGGTTATCCCAAATTAACTGTGAGAAAACTTTAGTCCTAGCACTTTGTACACCTGATTATGCTCAAACAGGCATAGTATTCAACGTTTTGGGCAGGCCCGGAATGTCTCAGCAGTTTTAAGGAACAGTTGTGCCAAACATCCGACTCGTTTTTCGGAGTGTGGCAAATCTACCAAAAATGTTACGAGAATTTGCGGAAGGAGAGGTTCGCCCACCAACGTGCCAAGATTTTATCATATTGTGTGATATCTATTACCGGTATCGTAAGGCGAGCCAAATATTGCTGTTTTCACTAATACTTTTAGATTTTGAAGTGTCTAAGACACAGTCCAAAGGGGTGTGCTACTGTAAAAACTGAGGCCTGTCTTAACAGCCCCTGTCGCATGTCTTAAACACCTCAAAGTCCAAAGTTTTCACTTCAAAAAAAACTTTCTTGGGAACGGCCTTGACGCTAGCTTCGGGAATTTAATTTTGAAAAAAAAAAAAAAAAAAAAAAAAAAAGCATAGCCTGTCGGGGACAAAAAAAAAACTACGTCCTCAGTACTCCAAAGTTGCCACAACCATAGTGAAAACGGCAATAAAGCACAAGCTCCTACCATACGGTACCGTACACCACATTTCCGCCAAGTAATCGCTCACAGAACCCCTGCGAACGCAAGGCCTTAAACAGACATCCCTGTGATATAGATCCAGAAGGGATGAGGCTTCTGGATGTCCCCGGAAACACTTTCTCAGTTTACCGGGTTGTTATTCTCACTGTTGTACGGGACGGTCAGCAGCATAGAAAGCACCTTATTGGCATTGGTATTGTTGTATGATAGTCTAGGTAGGTAACGGAATGCTGGTGGACAAGAGGAACCGTCAAGTCAGGTGTTACCGAGAATAAATCTGGTCATGAAGAGGTTGGCATCTTTTTGTCGTGAAGGAACGGACGCTTGTCGCTGAATGGCGATTTTATGGGTGAATGCTGTGGGTACCGGGTAAGTTAGGCATTATCGAGATTGGGTTCCTGTAGTACCGGTACGTAAGTACCCGAATTATAGTGTTTTATATTGGCAAATTGTGAAATTCTTGATAGCGTCGAGCAAGCTGTCGAAGTGAAATTTTCACCAGCATTGTGTTGAAAGAGTTGAAAGAATAATAGTGGTGCTCAGACCCTCTTACGCCCTAGTAACGTGCTGTGAACTCTTATGAATTCGCTATGGGGGATCGGGGGCTTGGCACGCGATCAGTGGGAGGTGTGGGCAACGGGAATTATGATACAAGTACCATAATAAGCCACAATAGGCTTAACAGAGTATGTTAATAGAATTGCGAATACCAGTAAATGAGATCTGCCAAGTTCAGCCCATCCAAGCTATACTGCATCTGGAAAACACTATTCCTTCTCGGAGTGTTTTGTCTCTGATTGATGAGATTAAGGATGGTGGATTTAACAAGAGTTTACGGTATTTGGCATATCTTACCAAGGTGTAAATTTTTACGGAACTTCAATCATCGGAGGAAGTGCAGATTTCCACCTCAAATACAGTTTGATACCCCCAGCCTGCAACCGGAATAAGAGTATCAGATCATCGCCTCTAAGCCATTATGTTGCTCGCCTCGGGACATATCATACATATTGAACCTGCAGTAAACTGAGGAGGCCGTAGCATCTCTCATCACTCGAATTGCTGTTAATTGACTCACTTGGGGAAGGGCGGCGAATTAGAAGCCTGATAGATGACTAAGCCAGCCGCATCAACCCAATAGCGTGTTGGCTCGGCACAAGGGCGATACCGTCCACGTTCTCAATCTCGGGCTGACAACCTCTCTTCCTTCTTTCCCTCCCTTCTTTTCTCTTCTCTCTCTCGACACAACTTTCAATTTTCTGCCACACAAAACCCACAAACGACTCGACTCGTTTTTTTGCTTTCGCTCATTCCCCTTCCCCCTCCCTCCTACCGGTATTATCTCCCCCCCATTTTCCCCATTCCCCCTTTCTCTAATTTCGCTTGTTTCTTGCCCGTATTCACCACCTGCCCAGAACTCAATCATCAAATCACCATCGCATCGCATCGTCAAAGCAGCGGCAGCAGCAGCTAGGTTTTTGGTCTCCTACTGTCGTCTCCCTTTGCCTTTGCTACCCTATATTTGGTTCTCATACGCACCGGCCTTCTCCCTCCTAGCCTAATTCCTCCGTCCGCCTCCAATCCATCATATCACCACCGTCACGGCCCCCTCCCGACCCTAGAGTTCATATCTTCATTCACCTTTTCATCACCTCCACCTCCCCATCCGCTCCTTTCAGCCCCGAAACGCACCATCATTTCTTTCCCTGGTGTACACAGCAAGAAAGAATACAAGTTTTTAGTCAAAACAAAAAAAGATTTTCAGACGCGTCCTACATAACCTGAATTGAAAAGAAAACAGCCCTGAAAACCGAGATGAGTTCTCCAAGCGCTTCCGGAGCTACGAAACGCCCTCTTGAGGATTCATCCTCTCCAAATATTAGGGATGAACATGATTCCAAACGCCCTTACCTTGACAAGGACGCTAAGGCGGAAGGTGAATCCAGCAGAGCCTCATCCCCTACCCCTACCAAGACTGAGGCCGCTACCGCTGTTAGCAAGTTGGATTCTGAGGAGGCAGCTCCAGAGACCAAGGATGCCGACACTGATGTTCCTGATGCCCCTCAAGGAGCTGGCCAGCAAGGCCAGCAAGGCCAGCAATCTGTCCCACAGGTTGACGAGAGTAATTGGATTCACATGCGCGCGGTAATCACTTCTGCGGAAGCGGCAACTGTAATTGGAAAGGGGGGTGAGAATGTAACTCAGATTAGAAGGATGGCTGAAGCAAAGTGCACTGTCTCTGACTACCAGAGGGGAGCTGGTGAGAGAATTTTAACGGTTAGCGGAGCTGTGGATGCTGTCGCCAAGGTTTGTTTCCATTCCGGGACTTTGCTGTGGATGGTTTGATCAAGAAGGTTATATTGACAATCATAGGCATTTGGACTTATCATTCGCACGTTGAATAACGAACCGCTTGAAGAAGCCTCATCCCCCCAGTCCAAGACTTATCCGCTTAGGCTCTTGGTTCCCCATATTCTGATTGGTTCGATCATTGGAAAGTCAGGTGGAAGGATTAGAGAAATCCAGGAGGCTTCGGGCGCTCGTCTTAACGCGTCTGGCTCGTGTCTTCCTCTTTCTACCGAGCGTTCCTTGGTCGTTCTTGGTGTTGCTGACGCGGTTCATATCGCGACGTACTATATTGCCAATACTCTTGTGGAACAATTGACGGAGCGTTTCGGCGGCCCTGCTGCGTCTGCGTATGCGACTCGTTCTGGTGGGCCTGCCGGCCCGATGCCTGGTGGGATGCAAGTTGTCCCATACCAACCACAACCTCTTCATGGATCTTATGGAAATCCTGACACTTACAAACGCCACAACAACAATGCCCAGCGGACCCCCAACAATCCTTATGGGATTCCCTACCTCCATGGGCCGGCCCCAGCTCCGGTCCCCCAGGCTCCCATCCACTATGCTGACCCTCAGGCCGCTAGTGCCTATTCCGGCGCTGGCCCTCACCAACCCGGTCAGGCTGGAGCTGGACCCACTCCTCAGCAGGGGCCTGCGCCTAATCCTATGGCTAACATGTTGCCCGGCCAACCGCTTACCCAACAAATCTTCATTCCTAACGATATGGTGGGAGCCATCATTGGAAAGGGTGGAGCCAAGATCAATGAGATTCGACAATTGTCGGGTAGCGTCATCAAGATCAATGAACCTCAAGATAACAGCAATGAAAGATTGGTCACTATCACTGGTACCCAGGAGTGTAATCAGATGGCCTTGTATATGCTGTATTCCAGACTCGGTATGTGATTAACTTTATGCTCTATGAATGAAATGTTGGACGGGAGGTACAAGATTGCTAACCATTCATGCGATTATCCGCACCACAGAGAGCGAAAAACACCGAATTTAAAGAGTGAAAACGGGAGGGGAACAAGCAAAAGCAAACTAACAGCACTACCCGGGGGGACTAAAATGGGGGAAGGGATTATTTCCGGGAAACGGCGCTTGGTTTTTTTTTCTTTGTATCCAAATCATCTCTTTTTTTACGCTGAAATCTTATCCGTTGTCTTGCTTACCTTTTTTCCAACTACTGTAACCTTTTTGTTTGCTCTGGTTTGATTGATTGATTGACTGACTGATGATGCTTTGCCTACTTCCTCTGAAAATCTTATCAAAGCCAAAAAGAAAGGGAAAAAAAGGGAAGTAAGGGGAAAAGGGAATCCAAAACAAACAATCGGTCTTCGAAAACATGGGAGGAAGTGGACGTGAACCTGATTTATACTTTTTTTTTTTTTTGGTTACGACTTTTCTTTCTTTTTTTGTGTGCGTACTGGTTTGCATGTGTTGGTGAATGTGTGGGGTGTGTATGGCATAGCGTCTTCTTGGTTTGATTCGATTCAAAGTTGCTAGGTAAAAACAGTGCCTAAGTACAGCATCTTGTGCGCATCGTACGGATGAATGAGATGAACAGGTTGACCACTGTAGCTTATCTTGGACGGATGTGCGGATGGGAAAAGGGGAAAAGGGGAAAAGTGAATTGAGCGGTGCCGCATAGTTACCGTTGGCAGTCTTGTGATGCGTCCCATTCACCTTCCTATTATACCCATCTCGGACTTTCCGTTCCGGTATCATAAGTACTCGTAGATTGCGGCCGGCGGTTCACGATGTCCGCCGAAGCGGCTATTACTGTACCGCGGAGCGGTATTGCGCGCGAGACCGATATGGTACGAAATATTGAAATGAGGTATGGCTTCCCTTTTTTTTCTTTTTTCTTTTCCGCTGGTCTGGGTGGGGTTGTGCGGTTATGATTGCATAATATTCTCGTTGGATATGGGGCTGGATCTGAGATTTCAGTACTGTACTCGTACTTGTAGCTGGGCGGTGTCGTATAATGGCGCCCAATTTTCTGGTTCGGTCTGAGCCCGGCTATCGTACCCTTGTGCGATGGGTGGATTTGGTTCACCGGTACTTGGGTTGAGTGAATCGGGAAGCGGCGAGAGAGAGGGGTTTCTTGTGATGCGTTTTTTTGTCTCCGAGTTTTTGATGTTCCAGATCTCATCCATCCTCTTCCAGGTTGTGTTTGTTGCCGTGTGGGGGAGCCGGCGGTGGTGGTTCGGCGCCGCTGGTGTCGTCGTGGTGAGGGGTGGGGGTACCGTACCATTGCGACACCGTGGATGAAAGGGATTCTCGTATTATATACATCGTGGCAATTGTTCCTCTCCTATTATCTTTCATTCCAGATTCTCGTGGAGCATCGGGCGGGAGTTGATATCGTGATCTGGAGCCGCCTGCACGCGTAGGGATGGAATCGAACTGCTTGTAGTCGGTTCTGCTGGGCACAGCACTGTGCTTTTATACTGCTTCTTTTCTATGCTGGTTGTGATTGGATACGGTATCATAGACACATTGTGAGTGCGAGTAGATTGAGAAGCTTTTGAAATGCTTCATTTTTGGAGTGATCTACGGTGCAAATGGTAGTATGGTATAGGCTGTGTCGGGGATGGGAGGTATGATGGCGCCGTGCCAGGTGGGGACCCGGGTTATTCATTTTTAGATGGTTGGCGGTCAGGGAAGTGATATCGTGGCTGTAGAAGGAGGGAGGGAGGGAGGAAGAATGAAGGTGGGTGTGACTGGAGGGAGACAACATACGTAACTTACCCGTACTCGGGTACCGGTGCTGTATGGTATCATACAGGCTACAAGCACTGTTATATCAGGTACTGGGAAAGTAGGAGGCGGCGGCAGCAGGAATCCGCTGTTTGCGAGGTTTGTCAAGAGTGAGGATGAGGTAGTCTGGTAGTAGTTGGAGTGGTGAGAGAAGAAGGTGCAAGAAGTGACCTCAGTAGAGATGAGAACAGGAGGGAAGGAGAGGAGAGGAAAGAGTCACAGTTGGACGAATTACTCGAGTGGACTGATTGTTTTGTTGAAATGTAGGAAAATGATCATTTCCCCTCAAGCTGTTTACCGGAAGAAAGTCTTCGAAGAACACTGCTCCACCAAGACAACCGGCGCAGCTGAGTGGCCAAGTAATAACCCTCCTTCTGCGCGTTAGTCCATTATATCCAACAAGTACCGGTAAGTTACCTCACTCTACAATTGTTGAGCATCGGACGCCCTGACGCCAGTCAAAAATCTACCAAACCATGCTACCACCGGTATGACACCGTTATGGTAAGCCGAGCGCCGAATGGATATGGCACAGTAGGAGCACAAGTAGGCTGCTCGAGCAGAATAAGGTTATCCTACCCGCCTGCCCGCCGAATGATATAGGTACCACAACCGCATTCCCCCCCATCGTGATACCGGTGTGCGCAGCACCGTACTCGAGTACAGTGCACGGCAAAGCGGCATTAGCAAGAGAAAGGAACGAACACAATTCCATAGATAGCCACATATCTCCTGTATAATAACTTACCGTACCTAACTGTCTAGGGCAACCAGACTTGCACGATCTTCTTACACCGTCCCTCCCTCCGAGCGCGTGCAGCGCAAGCAAGCCAGTCAGCAAGCATCTGCTAGCCATCCACGTCTCGGAGAATAGTATCAACTCGGGTGAGATCGCTCCGCATTACGCACATGTCATTCCTCCTGCACTACCGGTATTGCACTGTAACGGGTGCTGGGATACAAGTGCCCGGGGGGATGTTTTCGGGCAAGACAGGGATAATTGACTAGTAAAGCAGCCCCTCCCCTGTCTTGCACGAAAACGTCTCTCCGGGGCAGTTTGTACCGGTATGGTGCCAGCACCCTTCAAGTTTTCCCAACCTTTCGAGTCTCGACGAACTGCAGCAACACAACACGCCGCTACCCCGCCTATTCCTTCCGCACAATGGTCCCAAATCATGTGGGGAACACATTCGTGGGGTGAGTTTCATTCTGGAGGGGTGGTTCCCGTTGTGGTGGCTCTTGGTCTAGATCTGGAGCAAGCTTTGGGTGGACGTGGTGTTTGGCATCTTTGTGGAAAAAAAAAAAGGGTTTGGCTGAGTAATATTCTAATATATCGCCTAGAGCAGTAGGGTTGCCTACTATATTAGGACTAGCGCACTGAATCTGGATGGCACAGATGGTGGACTCTACTCAATTCGGCGACTTGAGTAAGGTGCCGGCATCATACTTGTTGCGATGGTACCGTGTTTACTTAAGAATACCGGTATTGTGATAGCATATGATAGAATTAACAAGACGGGGCAAGCAAGCAAGACAAGATACCGTGGGGAACACTAGCCGCCGGAAATGGGGCCGTTACTGGGATAGCTGCGCCGGTGGGTCACATTGTGCAGGATCGACGGACCGATACCGTAGCAGCTTGCATATTCGGGAATTCAACAGGCAAGTCGGGAAGGCTCTTGTTATGGTAATTAGGAAGAGAGGAAGGGAAAGAATTCGCTTTCGGCTTCTCTTGTCTTTTTTTTTTGCTTGTCTCTGTCAGATGCATACTGCTAAATTAATGGCCAACTCCCCTCCTGTTTCGCTCCGGGGACCGGCTACCGGTGTTAGTCTAAGGACTGCTGGACTGGCTGGGGTTCGGAGAGGGGGAAGGACTTTAAGGTCTGAGTTCCGGCAAAGTACAAGTATGATACAGTGCTTTTGAGGTTTTGGATACAATTGCACTGCTGGCGGCTTATTATACGGTTCTGGGGGATTCACACCTGCTTTCCCACTTTCTTCGCTTGCTTTGTATTCCGGTCGGTGGTTCTGAATTCTTGGCTGGGGCTGGGAAAGTAGCTCTAGCACCACCGCATCGTACGATATTTAAAAGGCAAGCTGTGGCCCGGTGTTTTCTCTTCCTCGTTCTCACTGTCTTGTCCTACTCCCGATTATTATTAGGTTTATAATTCTTATATTTCTGTCACTTTTTCCTTCTTTATTTCGTTGGAGTGTGGGTGAGTGATACTTGCGGTGAAGAAGGAAGGGAGAATGATTTCAAAATTCATCATAGCAACAGCATTGCTAACGTTCATGACATCCGTCACTGCGCTCTGGCCTATCCCCGAGAGCTACAAACATGGCGATACCACAGTTTGGTTATCGCCGGGCGTGGAATTGGTTTTCGATTCGCCCCCCGAAGTTTGTTTCCTCCCCCTTTCATATCGGTATTGAAGATTCCACACAGGACAAGGACTGACAAACACATTCCCAATCCTAGACACGAACAGCCACAAAACACAAAGTCCACGAGGCCTGGAGCCGCACCCGGGACATAATATTCCAGGAACGCTTAGTCCCCTGGAAATTTTACCCCCGTGGGGCCAAATTCGAACCGGAAAACAAGTTCGGCGGGGTGATCAAGAAGGTATTCGTCAGACAGACATCCGTGGACAAGCCGGAGCCTGTGCCCTATGGAGAATTCGATGAGAGCTACACGCTCATAATCCCCATCTCTGGTGGGAACTTTACCTCTCTGGAGGCTAATGGGGTGGGAGCGACCCTCGATGAAGGGAGGGAGCCGGGAGCGGTCTACATCACCGCTGGGTCAAGCCTGGGCGTGCTGCATGCCTTCACGACGCTCAGTCAGCTATTCTACTACTCCAACAACCACCGCGACGGGGTGTACTCCAAACTCGCGCCGGTGGAAATAAACGACAAGCCCAAGTTCCAGCACCGCGGACTAAACATGGACGTGGCGAGGCAATGGTACCCGAAGGAGGAAATCCTGAAGATCATCGACACCCTCTCCTGGAACAAAATGAACAGACTCCACCTGCACGTGACGGACTCGCAATCCTGGCCGCTGGAGATCCCCGCGATGCCGAACCTCGCGGCAAGGGGCGCGTACGCGGATGGGCTGACCTACTCGCCGCAGGACCTGCAGGACATACTAACCTGGGGCCGGTCGCGCGGCGTGGAGGTCATCGTGGAGATTGATATGCCGGGCCACACTACCTCCATCGCGGAGGCCTACCCGGAGCTCATCACGGGCAGGGACAAGCAGCCGGACTGGGATCAGTACGCTGCGCAACCCCCCTCCGGCTCACTTAAGCTCCGCAACCCTGCCGTTAAAAAGTTCCTCACCACACTCTTCGACGACTTACTCCCAAGACTCAAGTCGCATAGCCAGTACTTCCACACGGGTGGCGATGAGGTCAATAAGAACGTGTACAAATTTGACGAGAACATCAAATCCAACGACTCGGCCGTGCTTCAGCCCGCGCTGCAGGACTTCCTCTCGCACGTGCACACCGAGTTGGGCCGGCACGGTGTCACACCCTTTGTGTGGGAGGAAATGCTGCTCGAATGGAACCTGACGCTTCCCAAGGACTCGATCGTGCAGACCTGGATCTCGGAAGAGAGCACGAAGAAGGTGATCGAGAAGGGCCACCGGGTAATCGCGGGGAACTACAACTTCTGGTACCTGGACTGTGGGCATGGGCAATGGCTGGACTTCCTTCCCGCCAGCTATGAAACTTATTACCCATTCAATGATTACTGCTCCCCTAGGAAGAGTTGGAGACACAGTATGCTTCCCCCTTCCCTAGTACCTCCTCCACAGCTAACCAGCCAATTCGCATAGTCTACTCCTACGACCCAACAGCAGGCCTAACCCAGGAACAAGCGAAGCTAGTCCTGGGCGGTGAAGTACACGCCTGGTCCGAGCAGACAGACCCCATAAACTTTGACAGCGTCGTCTGGCCGCGCGCCAGTGCCGCCGCCGAAGTGCTCTGGTCCGGCAGGACCGACGCCGCCGGGAATAACAGGACCTTCCCCGATGCTTCCCCCCGCCTCGCAGAGTTCAGGGAGAGGCTTGTGCTCCGCGGCGTCGGCGCGGGTCCGATACAGCAGTTATGGTGTCATCAGCATCCGGGGGGTTGCCAGCTTTAACTTGAGTTTTTGATTATTTGATGGTTTGGTGTCCGGTACTTGGGTGAGAGGGTTATGTAGTTTTTTTTGTTTTAGTGTTTTTGTATGATATTATACTCGAGTAACGGGCGTTCGGTCGGTGGGAGGGGCGCGGAGGACTGATTAATCGATTGATCGAGGGTAAAGTTAGTTTGGTCCCGTTGCAGTTTTCACCTTGTTGGAATGAGCGAGCGACTGGGAAAAGAGGTACCATGATATAAGAATACTTGTACACAAGGCAAAGGAAGAAAGCAGGAGGAAATAACTCCCGCTTTTACCAAATCATGAATCGCACCAATAGCAGCCCTTCACTACTGTACCACGAAGTGGCATATATTAACCGTGCCAACGTTCCTGCCCCGATTAGTAAACAGCAAGTGTTTCCAAATCTCGCAGCCCACCTACGACTTGCCTACCTAACAGCTGAATATAACTTTGCAGCTCAACATCACTGTTCACAAGTAGCTAAATTTAGATCGTAAGAACAAACCACCGGGCCTTCTCTGCTGCCTCAAATAAATTTCCTGCTTTCTTATATGATATGCTGTTTTAGGTCTTTGAAAATAGGCTTCTATTCTTTTTTTTTTTTTTTGGTCATTTATGGCTGCCGCTCTAGCTGTCTTTTGTGTTCCCCCTACCGTCTGTAATATATTGTTTTCCGCCCTTATTAGATCCGCTGCCTGTGGTCCGATGGGCATAAATTACTCAGAATTTTTGGACAAGCCTTCCATCATACTCCTTCCCCGACAGTATTTAAGCTCCCCAGATACTTGCGTACCAGTATCAGTTTATACCAGGCTTCCGTTGACAAAGTGGCCAAGCTGAGCTTTAAAAAGAACGGGAGAAAAGAGGGTCTTAGTTTAAAGCCTACCAATACATCAATGAACTGATCAAATTATCAGCAATGTAGAAAGAACGTATGATACCAGAACCCGATTTACCTCCTATCATCCTAACCTGGAGTGAGTGAGTGAGTGAGTTCCCGCCAAAATTATAATATCATACTCGGGGCTTTTTTTTGGACTATGACCTGTTGGGAACGCAAAAGCCACATCGATCTCAAATGTTTTTTTAAATAACCTACGCAAGGGACCTTGATTTGCGATTACTACTACTCTCGGTTCCCGGGGTCGGGTTTGGAAAGCCGTTAATTATTACTATTGGACTCGCCCATCCAATCACGCCCCTCCAAGGGACAATTCCAGCCTTTACCGCAAGAATCGAGGTCTGAGTGCCCGGTTCGATTACCGTACTACACCCACAGCATCATATCCGATGCAACCGGCTTGGCACAGCACAGTATCGTTCCGGTACTCGAGTACTCGTACAGCATTCCACCCTTTCCCTCCCGGCAAGTTCTCTACTTGTACTCGAGTACTGTACAGGCAAGACTCAGTATGGTACGTTATCCATGTGGGGTAGATTTAACGAAGGGTCCCTGCCGGGCGGTATGACTCGCCGGCTCGTTTGCTATTCGGATGGTCCGTAGCCCTGGAAGAACAGGTGGCTTCGTATTATATACGGTAGAAGAGATACCTTTTTGGGCTTTCTTGGTTTTCCTCTTGTATCGTGCTTTTGGGGGACTGTTGAAGATGGGGATGTGCCTTGAGTAAAAGGGATACCGTACTGTAGTAGGCAGAGAAATTACATGTTACTGTCGAGAAAATAAGCAAGGGAATATGGTGGGAGGTTCCTGTAATTTATGTGTTCTCGTCCCTTCAGTCCGCGTTTTAGAATCAGGAGTTTGGGTTCTTTCTCGTTTTCTTTCTTACAAAATTCATTACTATAATTATGGAGTGGCTATTAGATTTCATCCGGCTTCGTAGCCTTAAAACAACAGTTATGGTTTTCTGTAGGGTATCGAGTCGTTGTGTCGGATGAGATAGCGGTGGGTTAGGGTTACAGACTGTCCGGATATGATAGCCAATGAACCAGCGAGGATAAGTATCATACTAGCACCGGTACAGTACCCGCACTGGTACGGTACTGTACCGGTACTTGTTATGATACGGTGCTGTGTTAACCCCTGCACACCCACAAGCAAAATTATTCAATGTGGTAATAATAAGAAAAAGGAAAAAAAGAAAGGGAACTCACAATACAGGTACAGTACTCTTACAGTATCGTTCATCAAAAGCACCCTCAGTAGTTGGTGAGAATCGTGTTTTTCTTCACTATTTTTTTTTCTTCGCACTGATTTTGCGGAGGTGAACCTGTGACGGTGGTAATGGGGGTGTCACAAAGGGAAAGGTAAAGGGGTGTGTGCTTTACCCCGCAAATGTCTTTTCGTGACGGACCGTCCGCGGATTCTCGAAGAGCATGGGGTCTTTCTCGGGGGATTAATGCCCCGCCGTTCCCCTCCTTTGTTATGGAACTGTAGATACTCGTAGATACGAGAGTCAGTTAGGTTAGTCAAGCAAAGGAGGGCCTCGTTACCGTGACCGTACTCGAGTAAAGGAAGGCAGTAGAAAGCTCATGTTAGGATAGGCTGCAATGGTGCAATAAACTGAAAGCCCGGATGAAGTCAGGTTACAGAAGTCAAATTCCCGAAAGTTTTCCAGGTAACTGAAGTTTATCATATCGGTAAAACCATTGAAACGGTTTCCCCGCTTCCTTACGGGCGTCTGTCGTGTAATCTTGAGTGAAGGATATTTGCCCGTCTTCCACGGGCAAATAACACCAGGGACCGGCCAATATTGTCGGATGAAATGTGGGCATGGTACGAGTAGGGTGCGATGGTACTGTATGTACAGTAACTTACTCGAGTATTGCACGGGTGTTGAATGAAGCAGGCCTTCTGTTTGCCGCATTAGAATATTGAGAACAAGTTCGCCTGCGCAAGGTTCGTTTGGATGTACTCGAGTACAGAGGGGTTCACTGAAACTTGGAAACTAAGCGCGGTGAAACAGGGCCAAGAAATTGGACGATCACAAATTCCGGAAAGAATCCTAGGTTATATGACAGCTTAAAACAGCACTTGTTGCACTGAGTGATTGGTGATGATAAAGAAGCCTGAACAACTTAAAATACATGTATATACTAAATGAACGTCCAAAAAGAAATATGGATAGAACAAAAGGAGGCATTGAATACACCAGTAGTGAATGATATTTAGATCAGAAAGCTAAACTCAAGCAGAATATGGACAAAACTTAAAAAATTGAAACATAGGCAGAAAGAGATATGAGAATTAAAACTAGAATGAATGTTTGAGTTGGAAAAGCAATAGGAACTAGGAAGAGAAAGTGCTGTGGGGGTAAAGAAAAAAAGAAAAGGAAACCAGGGCTGGTGCTGGGGTGGGCTAGAGAGGGGGAGAATAGTGATTGATATACAGATAAGCGGTGAAAGTAGCAAGAAAAAATAATAGCAGGAGTGAGAAGGAAAACCGTGATTGAAAATGACTATCAGAGCAAGGGCTAGGAAAGTGGAATACATAACCCTTATCTCTATAGTACAGAAATAGTTAAGTAGTAAAGCCTTATCCTACCAGCACGTATGTCCCCATTAGCAGCTAAGAGGTCAGAAATCCGGCGCGGCATTGAGGTAATATGCTGTGTGATCTCTAAAAAGGGAATTTTATCCCATTCAGTCTGGATAGCTGTGTGGAGCTCGGAAACGGTGCAAGGACAAAGGTGAAGATGAGAGATCCGGTGTTTAAGAAGGCACCAAATTGATTCTATGGGGCTCATATCAGGGGAAGAATTTGGCCAAGGGAAGAGATAGTTTCGCATTCCTAGGCTCTAGAATTTGTGGAGTGTGAGGTGAGAAACATGAGAAGATGGATTATCCTGCTGGAAGTAAATATGACTGTAATGATCCCACTTCGGATGGTTAGTTCTTGGTAACAGGGAACGATACTTCTCTTCTGCTTCTGCTGTAAGATAGTTCTGAGGCCTACACCTTCATTACTGATATTACAAGACCTTTGTCTTCTATCTGTAACTCCTATCATAAGCTTTCTCTTACTCTATCTCATATAGAGTATCCTCATCATAATAGTAATAAAGATCACAACAACAATAAAGAGAGTAAAGTTGTTTTATATTTATAAAGGTAATAAGTAGGAAAAGTACTTAGAACAAAGCATTAAGAGCCTATCCTCCTTGGCTGTACTGGCCTACTTATAAAGTGCTCTTCTGGCTCCAAATCATGTGACCTCAACTTGTCACATGCACAAAACCCATAACCTCATAGCAAGGTCATGTGCGAGAACTCATAAACTAATCATAATGCAATAAATAAGTTAGATGACCTAAAGTGGTCACATGCGCGAAACCCATGACCTCATAATGAGGTCATGTGTAAAATATAAATTGTACACGCAAGGCATACGTGCAAGGCATACTTGCAAGTTACACATGCTAGGCACATGTAATGATCCGTCCGCGGATAGTTAGTTCTTGGCGACGGGGAATGATACTTCTCTTCTTCTTCTATCTATTTCCTTTGTCTTACCATAGCGCTAGGCCTCTGCCTATGTTACCAATAGTACAAGACCTTTGTCTTCTATCGGAAATGCCTATCGTAAGCTTTCTCTAACTCTTCTTCATAAAGAACTTTCCTTGTCGTAACGATAACGTTGCAATAAAGATAAAGATCATTAAAGATGTTTTATATTTGTTAAAGTAATAAGTAGGAAAAGTACTTAGAATTCAATCTAACTTTATTTATACTAGTACGGCTGACACTGGTATACGACCAGTCTCCCTCATGCCCCGTAAAACAAACTATCTAAAATACACTATCGTGGACCATTCCACCCTGCAACCACTCCTTCCAAACATAAATCCAAAAAATTACTACCAATGTGGGCTCACGACTCGACTCGTGACAACTAGCGTCACCCCGGATTTACGCGTCTTCCCACCCCGCTACCCAACCACTGCCTCATACCCTCACCCCTATCTGCCTCCAGCACAATTTGTCCCACATACTCAACAAAGAAAACATACAGTCTATCCCAACATCCCTCCGTCCTCTTATAATGCAGTCCCAGGTCCAAGTACCCGCCGGCCAGAACCATCCCACAAAAAGAACAGCACTTTTCTTTTAACAACCCATTTGTCTTAGCCCACCGCAAAACTACCGACGTTCGAGTCGCGAGGTCCAGCTCGTCCCATTGTTGGTGCTGAGAGTGCCAAAATTGATTGTAACATGTCTGTAAACAGTGGGGTTTTTTCGCAAAGTGTTTGGCAAAGGTGACTCGCTTCTGGGTGGCCATTGCAGAAATCGCAGTCCTACAGCAAGGACAGTCGCAATGTCGCTGGTTGGGCAAAAAGAACCACTTCTTCGGCATGGTTAACAGCCCTGGCAAAACGCATCCACTGCCATTGTGTTTCTTCTCGCACCGGGCATAGGCCGTGGGATCTCCTACCATTGCCAGCCGGTCACCTCTTTCCACCGTCAGTATGCCGTCAAAGGGGTTACCTGCCACTACCAATTCCCCATCCACCATCTTAACATGCCGGGGAATCCCCAGGCCTAACCACCTTTGACTCACCCACTAGGACTTCCATTGCGATATCGCCGAGTCCTTATATAAGTCCTCATCAGCAGGGCATCCTATAGCATAACGGGGGCACTCAATCCAGTGGTGTCTGTCATCCTTCCCTTCACAGCTGTCATGACTGACCAACTCCATTCCGCTGCGAGTTTTCAGCAAAACATAGGAATCCATGTGGGTGAGACAACGAAGATGCCGAGGTGCCCTAGGTTCACGAGCATAATACCCATGCTCTTCCCTATTGTGCTAGGAACCCCACTCCTCCTTTCGCAACTCGCGGGCCAAGGCCGCATGCCCGATTCCAAAGCTAATCCCTTCCCAAAGCAGAGGGTGCAATGGATACCCTACGCAGACCTTAGCCCTTATATCTACCAGCTCATTGCTGTTAATGCTCATGTGTCCCAGAACCCAGCTAAGGCTGACATGGCTGAATTCGTTAAGCAGTGGTGCCATAACTTCCCACAGTTCAGCCAAATCTCCTTCTGAAAACATACTGTCTACCAGGGTGGGGGCCGGCATGCAGTCCAGAAACACATGAACCGGATGCCTCTTGGCTATTCCTTGGGCATGGCGGAGTGCACAAACAACTGCAAAACAGCTCACACTCAACAATGCTCCAAGACGGGGGGGCCGAGCACCTGTCAACACGAGTTAGGGCTCCTTTCTTAAATACCGCCCATGCCACACCTGCCCCCTCAGAGGTCTTGGACCTGTCCGTGTATATGACCACATCCGAGGACTTACAAAGGTCTGTGTACAGCGTACAGTGGCGTGCAGCCATCACCGCCTTGCCTCTCCCAATCGTAATCATGGGGCGGCATCTGAGCTCCTTGTCCGAGGTCTGCCGATGTGCCACCATCCCTTCCTGCTTCCATCCGAGCCGTATCTTACCGAACCACAGGTGCTGATCACAGTACCGGTAGTCGATAAATCAGCCGTAGTACCTCCGTTGCAAATACCTTCCCTGGATGGCCACAGGTGGTGTTCCAAACTCAGCCAGCAGTATATCGTTTGCCAACTTCATAAGGGTCTGGAAAACTGATCGGAGGTAATCGTTGACGTGGACCTGAATCTGTTTCACATACGACCCATGGTCAGTTACAAATTCAAGTCCATAATAAACAGTCGGAAGGTAGGCTGCCTGCACTAAGCGGTAAGTCTCCCATGCCTCTAGCCCACCAACACTCCCAAACCTCCTCCTCAGCGCTGAAATCCTTCTCCTAACACCCAACCCCCTTTCCAACCAATATTTTACATGAGAAGAAAAGTTAAGAAATACATTAAACCTATACCCAAGAACCCGCAAATCCTCAGAAGGTAAAACTATTTCTCCCAACAACTCCATTCCTCCCCACGCCCTGTCCCCAAACCTGATCCACTGGATCTTGAGGGCACTAAACCCCATTCCCCTGGCCCTTGCTATACGGTTGCAGTCCGCAAAAAATTCCCCTGCATGGTATTGGGCAGCATTATAGAATCTGCAGCTACCATGATGACCTCGTCATCAATGTATGAGATCACCAACTGTCGGACCCCAGGAGACTATCGTGTTCGCGGTGTGAATATATCCGCCACGTAGGCCTCAAAGAGAAAAGGAGACAAAGGCGAGCCCTGAGGCACCCCTTTGCTGACATAGTAAGTCTTGGAAATGCATCCATTGAAACGGAAACGAATCGACCGACAGGAAGTCCATCTTCGTACCTATTGACAAAGGTTTGATGGACACCCCCGGGCAACCAGGAAGTCTGACAGGAGGTCAACATTGATGTTATCGAATCCCCCTTCAACGTCCATGGACAAAATCAGCCGTTTGTAGCCCTCATTATGCCACAGGTATTCGAAGACTACCACCATGGCATCGTGAACCCCTCTCTTCCAGCGAGAGCCAAACTGTATTTCTCCCAGGTCAAGGCACTTGGCCAATCTTAGCAGGACCACGCATTCTGCAACCTTTGCAGGTGTTGGGAGGAGGTGTATCATTCTCCATGACTTGACGACATTGTATCTGGGTTTGTCAATCTTCGGTATAAGTACTACCTCTTCCTGATGCCAGTCCGAAATATCGTGACGCAGTCCATAGTTGACCAAATATCGCAAAGTCGTTGCATCTCTCCGCTTCCAGAACCGTATGAACGGATATCCGATATCATTCTCGCCTGGACCTGTATTCATATGGGACCTAGCAAGGGCAATCTCCATTTCCTGAGCACTGTCCATATCAATCACGGAGTCCTTCCAAGGCGCAGGATCGCCAGGAGACAGTTGTTGTGCAGTCAGGTTACTGATATTGGAATGTGTCGTGGCATATGACCCATCTGGTTGGGCCATGGAGGGAAGCGTCCGCTTGGCGTCCAATTTTCGTGCCAGCCGAAAAATGTCCGGGTCCTGACTCTCAGCTATCTTGGTCCTGATGTGTTCAAACCTGGCCCTCAACAGGCAAGCCCGGTAAACACTCCTGACCATCTTGTAGTCTTCCGTTCGCTCCGCCTTGCGCTTGGAGTATCATCGTAGCCGAGCCATATCCAACCTCATTGTTTCCAACTCCGGTGTCCACCACTCGCACCGACCTCTGCCAACAGAGGCCCGTGGAAGTGCATCCACCACATGCCTCACCCCTTCCCATAACCTCTCATCTTCTACCTCTTTAAGGGCGTCTAACTGCTTCCCAACTTTCTCCCAAACTGCTTTTTTCCAAGCTGGCCTCTGACGCATAATATTGTCAGGGAGATCCACCATCAGCTTGAGGGCTTGAGCACTGTGCTCGCAGCCAGCAGTGTCCATGTATCGATGTCGGACATAGGGTGCCCGGTGTAGGCATAGGTCGATTCTGGAAATATCTTGAAAAGTTGGCACTGTCGGAGGTACCATATTCATATCGCGAGCCGGGACTGTGAACTACTGTTTCAGCCATAGTCCGCCTGTATTATTATGGTCCGCGTTGGAGTTCCAGTCTTGATGTCTGGCATTGAAATCTCGAAACGCGATGTCAGGTTCCCCAAGCTCATCCAACGATTGAACAAACTGGTCTTTGGTATATCCGGGTCGAAAGTAAACTCCAGCGAGTACCTTCTTTGTCCCTTTCTCCCAGTACCCAATCCGAGCACTGCCTTCCCCATACCCCACCACCTCAAACAGCCCACTAATGTGGGACTGAACAAATACCTCAACACCTGACCCTTCAACAAAAGAAAACAAATCCTATCCATCAACATCTACTGGTACATGTTATCCCTCTCGATCCACAGGGGGTTCAATAATAAACAACAAATCAACAAAGGAAAACAAATCAAACGCCAGCGCCCAATTCCGACTACTCCTCCCCACGTTTAATGCCAATATCGTAATAAGTATTAAAAGGGGGCTTTGACTGATCCACTTGGGCTGCAAGGACCAGAGACATAGGTAGAGCGGGTATCCAGATCCCGGGCAACCCAACTTGTTTCCACATCATGAGGTTTAGTGGCGGTGCCGGCCCTGTTTTTTAGGATTCCACGTGCCGGGAACGGGGAGGGGAAAGGCCATTCTGGTTCCTTTCCCTTGGCCTTTTCCGACTTACGGCAGGGAGCCTCATCTTCCTCATCACTACTGATTTCGACCAGCCTTGGCCTTGGGGACCTCCCAAGGCTGCAGCTTCTTCTCATTCTATTTCTTTCTGCCTTCCTACCCTGCTGTTCCGTTTTCCTAACAGGTTCCTCGGCGGCTCTTGTCGGTGTGGTTGTTCCTTGTCTAGCAGGCGAGGAAGGTGGAGTTGGGGATGACGATTTGATGCCTGGGCATCGCTCATATCCTGTAAAGTGGTCCATCCGATCGCACAACCAACACTGTCTCCTGGTATGTCCACAGGCCTACCCCACTCCTCCGGGACAAGCCAGCTTGCTGCACATGTACTCCCGAGAGAAATGTTCTCCGAAACAAAATCAGCACCGAGGGGGGCGGCTACATGTTGCTTCGAAGTGGCCGGTTTCCAGGCACTTACCACATACTTTAAGGGGGTGGTGTTTTTCGAAAACTCGGATGTTGCGGGCACCTCCTCGCAACCAAATTTTTCCCTCCACCAGTCTTTCCTTGATGGCCTCATTATTTTCCACCACAAAGTGGATGCCACAACTCGTAGCATTGGCCTGCCTCATGGCGTATATGGATTCCATAATATCGGGCCAGGAGACAGTCACTACACCAGTATTGGGTTGCTCGAGATCAGTGCGAAGGGAGTCAAAGGCCGCGCTTCCCGTCCATCCTTCCACTCTCCAAATCGATCCCCATCCTGTGTCAGCAAGTGGGACACCAGAAACAAAAACATTTACCTTTTCCAGGTTCCTCTGGAATTCAAACTCCGGGAGTGACAATTCCCTAAGCAGGTCGAGCCTGGCTTTATCAAGCTGGCTGCCTAACTCTGTCACGGAGTGTGCCGTCAGAGTCAGGAAAATGCATCCAATTTCCGGCCAGACGTGTCCTGTGCGAATATAAGGAGCATTTCCCCGTATTTTACCCTGATTAGAAAAGGTCACATTGATCCGATTCCGGATTGTCTCAATATCGACGCCTTCTGGCAGGGCAACCTTTTTTCGCCTAGCGAAGCACATGGTGATGTGCCTTTCTCTAGCATTTAGGGTTGGCGATGAGCTTGGTGGTGGTGGTACTGAGTTCAGTAGGTCTGGAGGCCCCATTGGTACCCATCGGTATTCCTGTCGTGTCTGAGCCGTGGCTACTTTGACACTGGCCAGTGCTGCCGGCTCGGACTGAGCTGCCGTAGCAACCGGTGTCGTATTCCTTGGAGCCGATTCCTGTTTATCAGCCTTCCTCTGAGTCTTGGCCGGGGTCGCCGTTTCCCTTTCTTTACCAGATCCTCTGGCAACCTTTCTTCTCCTCCTAGCGGCTCCACTTAGGCGTTTGCCGCGCTTCCTTCGTCCTCTCTTTTTATCTTCTTCCTCCCCCTCCTCCTTTTCCCAGTGAACAGACTTGCTTTTGCCTCCATGGGCTACTCGCAATACTACCCCTCCTTCGCTGGAGGAGCTGCCGCTGCTGCTGGACTGGTGTGATGAGGCCACTGATGTAGGCCAGGTAGGACGTATTCGTTCCTGCAGGCCAGCGGGGGGCTTGGGCACGTATGCCATTTGTTTTACTACCTCCGTGAAAGAGGCTTTAGCAGTAGGAGCCTCCGTAGAGGCCTCCTTTCTCTCAGATGTAGGGGATGGTGCATTTGTCTCCGAAGAGACAGTGGAGGCACTGTGAGATACAGCAGGGGGGGGCCGGTGGCGGGGGGATAACTTTACCTGAAGGGCTTCAATTTCCTCTCCTTGTTTGCCAACAATGTCAGTCAGCGCCTTTACTGCCCGTTCCAAAACATGAACTCGACTCCAGTAGTTTATCCCGTTTCTTGGACCTTCATTGTCAAAGGTGGGGCCACTGTTCATCCAAGTTCGTACGTCCTGCACCGTGTCATCTTCAATCGACCCGGACTCCGACGAGAGGAGAGGCTGAGTATTGCCAGACCGGATGTCCTCTAGGCCCTCCAACATAGACCCGATTACACCACCTGAGCGGGATCCAGGAGAGGGAGTCCTACCAGCATCCAGCATCTCACAGACACCTGCCATAATTGAGTCCGCCTGGGCTACCACAGCGTCGGCGTCCTCTGGTTGGGTTTCCAGAAGCTGAACCTCCAATGGGGTTGAATCGCCATTGGGGGCTTCTGAGGGACCCTCTAGTTGGCTTCCGAGAGGCACCACCCATCGTTCAATAATAGGCGGAGGTGACGAACCCAAAGCTGGTGAAGGAGCGTATATGCTGTCGCCCAAACCAGTCATTTCTGAGTTGTGCCCATCATCCATCTCCATAGGGGTGTCCCTGGCCAGCACCTCAGAGGTGGATAGGACATCCGCAGTCACTAGCGGGGATGGAGATGGGGGCGTGGCCTCGATCGCCGATGGGAGTATCACAGACGGAGGGATGGCCAAGGGCCCCTGGTGAACGTTTAGGGGTATGCCGGGAAGAGCGGGAACAATCTGTTTTTTCTGTCCTTTATTGACATTGATAGCCCTCAAAAATTGGGGACCAAGCAGGGAAGTAGCGGATCGCTTAATGGGAGATGCCGACTGTGTCCGGTGGCATGTTCCAGAGACAGGAGGGTTATAATCCCCATCATCAAGATCATCCAGTTTGAACTTCGGGGTTTCATAAAGAGCCCTTTCACCTGAAGACATACCTGCCAGAAAGGAGGGGGTCGAGGAGCCGGTCCTGGTATTGTGGGCCTGGTGGAAGAAGCTGGGTATCTTGCGTTGGACAGTCCTAGTGAGGGGAGGAGTAGTGGACCAAGAGCTGGCCTCAACTGTGGTGGCAGTCGAGTTGTCCTTGGCGGGGGGGATGGAGGATTCAGGAACTATAGCCTGAGAATCTTTAGGAGGGGAAGGTGTGGGGGCTGGAGAATATTCCGAGCCATGGTCCGAGTTGAACTGAATGAAGAGTCCTGTGGTAGTGTTCTTGTTCAAGCCACACGTGGCTGAACAGCCACTCCCCATTAGGAAACCTCTCACCAAAACCTCCACTTCTTTCATCGTGGCAACAGTCGCATCAGCAACCGTTTGCCGAACGAAATCATCAAACTGCGGGTTCACCGCGTTCTGACACCCATGGCAGTGGTGAAACTGTAGGAAACTAAAGTTCCCTTTGGGTACTATGTACGACCGTGTGGTTGTGGGGATGAGGCCATGGTCGGCCTCAGTAGCGGGCGCAAGAGACAAGGCCACACGGGCTGTCTCAAGCGAGGAGGAGGGGTTGGAGTCGAACCGAACGGGGGACGACATCCTCGGAGGGGGGGGAGAATCCGTGGATGAGAAGGCTGTCGAAGACACCATCCTCGCCCAAACTATACTCAGTGATTACCGGGACCAGGCCACGGATATCTCACACTGAAGTATCTTCTAAGTGAGAACAACTACTTCTAACCGACCGCCCAAAACGAAAAACACAAACAAGTAATAGCAGATGAAGTATTTATCACAAGCTAAATAAGGTAAAGTATTGGTTATGCTCACTTCTGACACGGAGTGCAAGAAGTAGGAAAAGTACTTAGAACAAAGCGTGAAGAACCTATTCTCCTCGGCCGCATCGGCCTCCTTATATAGTATTCTTCCCGCCCGTAGTCATGTGATCCAAAGTGGTCACATGTGCGAAACCAAATCATAACAAACTACTCATGTGACTAAAATGGTCACATGCTCAAAACCCATGACCTCATAGCGAGGTCATGTGCAAAAACTCATAAACCTAATCATAACATAATAAACAAGTCATATGACTTGACTGAGTCATATGCGTGAAACCCATGACCTCATAACGAGGTCATGTGCGAAACATAAATCATATGTACAAGGCATACCTGCAAGGCACACTTACAAGGCAAACTTGCCAGGTGCACGTCCTATGACTCATATTTGAGCCATATGTGAAAGCATCACAAATCCCACACATAACAAATCATATGACTCGAATGAGTCATATGTGTGAAACAATAACATACCTGTGACTCATAACAATGTGTCACATAAAAACCTTTTCCTCGCCAAGCCACATTCGTGACAGTTTAGCCGTTTTCATCCTTTGGCATAGGTCGCAATTCTTGACATATCTTTTGACATCTTCGCGCAGTCCTGGCCAATAAAATGACCAAGTGATGAATTCCGTAGTTTTAGCCGTTCCTCCATGTCCTGCTATTTGGATATCCTGGTATTGTCGTATGATGTCTGTTCTTATCTTTTCTTCTTTTGGAATCTATTGTTTTCCGTCGTACCACATGTTTCCATCCTCCCATTGGCACAAACCCAGAGTAATTCCTTTCATTTCCTTTTTTCCTTCCTTCACTGCTTCTCTTATTGCCTGAATTATTTTGTCTCTTTCGTTTACCTTCTCAATTTCTCTTTCTTCCGTTGATGTGAATTGGATAATCTCTATTGCCTCCAAGTAGGTTTTTGGTAATAGTGTTCATGTTTTTTGTTTGATCCTTTTGTCTTCATTTGTTTGTAGTTTGTCGCTTACAATTCTTGTAAGAGCATCTGGCTTCCCACTTTCTTTACCTGGTTGGTATTCTATTTTGAAGTTGTATTTGCTAAGGTGTTCCATCCACCTTATCTGGTGGTCGTTCAATTCCTTCGTAGTCATGAATGGGACCAGATTCTTGTAGTCGGTTAGAACTCGGACTGGATGGTTATTGTTCAGAATGTATCTCCTCCATTCTTTTAATGCTTGAACTATTGCTAATAGTTCTTTGTTTGCAATGTCGTAGTTGGACTCTGTGGAGGTCAATGTTTTGGATCGATAAGACACTGGCCTCCATTTTCCATCTTCGCATTGTTGTGATAGTATGCCTGAACACATATATTTTGAGGCATCCACTTCAATCATTATCCTTCGGTTTGGGTCGAAGTGTACCAGTATTAGTGCTTATATCAGATATGTCCAGATGGCATCATATGCTTTTTGTTCTGTTTCTCCCCATTCCTATTTCTTGTCTTTTTTGGTTAGGTTATAGAGTGGTTTTGCAAGCCTGCAAAACCCTGCTATAAAACTTTGTTAAAAGTTGCAGAATCCCATAAAGCATTGAACATCTATTTTGTTGTTTGGTTTGGCCCAATCCCATATTGCTGCTATTTTGACTGGGTCGACTTTGACCCTGCTCTGATTGATGATAAATCCGAGGTATTCAGCTTCTTCTTTATGGAATTTGCATTTCATTGGTTTGATCTTCATTCCTGATCCTTGTATTCTGGCCATAATGTTGCTGACATCCTTCTGATATTGTTGCATATTTTCTGAGTAGATAAGTACATCATCTAAGTCTACCATACAACATATGACGAGGTACTTATTAAGTACCTTGTTGATCCATCTTTGGAATGAAGCCGGTATATTGGTTAGCTGGAAAGGCATAACTAAGTATTCAAACATCCCGTATCTTGAGGCAAATGTAGTCTTCCATTCGTCTCCTGCTTTGATACGTATATTGTGGTATGCATCCTTGATGTTGAGTTTGGTGAAGTATTTTGCTGATCGTAGTCTACCCAGTGCCTCTCCGATTAAGGGTAGTGGATATCAATCTTTCTTGGTAACCGAATTGAGGGCTCTGTAGTCTATACAGAGTCTCATTTTTCCTTCTTTTTTCTTGACAAATTGTATTGGAGATCCTCCTGATGCAAAGGAGTCTCTGATCTATCCTCGTTTTAGGTTTAGAATAGGGGCTTCCTCTGGGAAGATGGATCTCAAGGTTGCGACCGCACCGAAATGAATTCTTCCGCGAAGTGAACAAATTTAATAAATGTCAAAAGTCTCAACAGTAGAGTTTGAAGAAACAAAATGGTAAAACTTAATATCATTAAGCCACAGCTTTTACTCAATTAAGTCCTGATCTTGAGAGGTAGTTGATTGCCAGACTAGAGGAGAACTCACATATACTTAAGGAGATTTCATTTACTGCCAGTTGCTCCCCATCACTGCTCTCTATTCACTAGCACCCAACTCCCTTGGACTGCCTAGTTAACCTCTATGGGTCAGATCAAAGATCTCCTGTAGCGAACTAGACTACTCTTGTGGTTTTCTAATATCTACTCAATAGAAGTATTTTAGCCGCTGCTTCTACAATGCAACCGCAGGAGTAAAAACTCTTCATATCGCGGACATGTCAGTGGCGAGCTGTCATGCCCGAGTAGATGAGATACCAACTATAGAACTCTCTATCCATATATACTTAGTCTTCTACAAGCATCCGCAGCCCCTGAACATCTATCCGGTTCAACTCTATTCTATATCATTCCCGATAATGACCACGTAGCTCCCCTGATAGACCCATTCGGATGTTGACTACCAATAGGCACTACTCACAGTCAACCCTCCTAGAAACAGGTCTTATTATGACCTTAGACTAGTATCTCAGAGTCCTTAACGATTCTCCAATACTATTACACTTTCAGGACAATGGACTTCAGTTACCTCACCTACTAGCCTTCGATAACCTCACATACTACCTTAGACTTCAAAGTAGTATTACTCCGTCAGTTCTGGTCCATTTTACACGAAACCACTTGGAGAGTATTTTCCAGGTTCACCTCTACCCCCTCATATTTCCTGCGGACGGCCTCCGGTCAGATGGATGGTGGGAACGTATATGGTGTTACAAGAGCATCTCCATTTGAAGATATTTACTAGGCTTACCGCAACTCTCCAGGCTGTAGCCCATGACGCCAGGGACTTATAACGGAGCAGGAGGGGGGTGTTAGCCACCAGACCTCCAAGTTACAGCTTGTTCGGAGCTCAACTGGTTGTGCGGGAGTGATCTGCACAACCTGAGATTGGAACACCCTATGTTGTTTCGCGTGACAAACAATCTAGTAACTTCCCCCGAAGTCCTGTGTAACAAGTTACTTTCAAGGTAGGGTAACTTGGCTCCATAACAGGGGAACCCATAGCCCAAGGCAGGGTAACTTTAGTCCAAAGGTAGGGTAACAGCAGTTGAGTTACCCTACAGAGGAGGGTAACTCTACTCGGACTCACCATTGAGTAATTCAGGGTAACTCCCAAATTGACTACTTAGGTTGCCCTACTGAGTAGGGTAACTACTGCTCCTTACTAGTACCTGTATACTTAGTATGATATAGTATGCCCAACTGAGGTACCTAACCATTAGTACCTTTAGCTGGTAGACTCTAGTCTACCACCATTCCTATCACGGTAGTCTCTTGATACCGGTACGGGTTTAGGTTTTGTTAACTGTAATTGTACTCCGTAGAGTCTCGTTACAAGGTTTTGCTCGATGTACTTCCTAAGTTCTTTGAGCTCCGCTTCTCCTAGTCGATATAACTTCTTGTAGGGAATCTCTTTTGTTTTTCCTATTTTCTCATCTTTGTCTAGCTGAATCTCGTGGTCGATTTCTGGTCTTTGGGTTGGTAGCCACATAGCTTCTTCTTCTTGGAATAGATTTGTGAATTGATGATATTCCTTTGGAATCAATTCTTTCCATTCTTTTTTGCTTTGATATTTCTTGTCTTGGATTGCTAGTTCCGTGCTGATGTTGATCTTTGCTAGAACAGCTTTCTTGTCTTCATATGTCCATTTTAGAATTCCTATTGTATCTCCTCTTCAATAGTACCGTCCAAAGGCTTGTGCTGTGATCTCTTTGATCTCTATTCTTTTTGTTGTAATGGGCTGGTTCTGGTCTGTACTTAAAAATTCCTTGTCTCTTCTTGTAGTTTCTTCCTATTGATCCACTTTGTACGGATACTCTTTGTTGGTTTTTTCGATGATCAACTGTGCGATTTGATCGCCTTTCTAGACTTTGTAGTCTTCTTGAGCTAGGTTGGCCAAGACCACTTTGATTTCACCTGTATAGTCTGCATCGATTACCCCCGCCATAGTCATGAGTCAATATTTGACTGCTAGACTACTTCTGAGTGCTATCCGTCCATAGGTGCCTTCTGGTAGTCCAATAGCTATTCCTGTAGCTATCATTACCTGCCCGTTGGTAGGTATCATGATTCCTTCGTTAGCATACAGGTCGTGTCCTGCTGCTCCTTTGGAACCCTTGGTAGGCACTTTTGCCCCTTAGTCCAGTTTTTATATCTGGACTCTCTTATCTTGCCGCATCTTGGCGAACTTTGCATGCAAAGTTTCTTCTTCTGCTTCTCGTACCGGTGTCGAATCGACCACAGGTGAACTGTTGAGACATTGTGTCGCACATAATTCACTTGTGAAGGTTATCTTGTTCTCGTTCCAGTCTATCGTCGGGTTATTTCTTTGTAATCATGGCATCCCTAGGACTATCTCATGGTTCTTGAGATTTACTACATGGAAGGTTGCCGTTTCTCTACTCGCCAATTCATAAAGTATTCGGATATAGAGAAATAGCCTTGGCGCCAAGGTGCTGGCCGTATCCGGTATGGTGAGAGGTTATTGCGATATAATGTATCACTTGGGCATTCTGGCCATTATAAGCCCAACACTGTAAAAGATGAAATAGCAACTCTATCTATTGGATACTTCCAGAGAGTAAGGGATACGGCAAAACCTAATTCCATCTGAGCTGGCTAGAGAAACCCACTATTAATGCAGTGAAGTAGCAACATATACTGAGAGTGGAAAAGTGATTGAAGAAAACAATATAAAAGTTTGTAACAAGAGAGAACATATCAGTGTTTGCCACGAGCCCACTTGAGTTGAGCCAGACCATGGACTCAAGCCGGCTCGCAAGCAAGCAAATAGGCTCGAGCTACTTGAGATTCACCATCAAGCTCGAGCCTGCCATTACCAGCTTGAGAGTGCAAAGCTAGTGCTGACTCGAGTCCGGATTTGTTAGTAGACAAAGGTTAGCATCACCTGCTAAAGCTGAGAGCGATAGACTTGAGGGGAGAAAATGACATTCAAAGTACAAAATCTAAATAAGGAAAAAATAAAAAAGAGAGCCTGAGCACCCCCCGCGGCCACAGTACATGCAACCAGATTCCTGCTTGCCTTTCCCCGCTCTCTCCCATTAAACAAGATTTTCGTTAAGATACCCGCCTTCTTCCAGACCTGCCGGTTACAGGATTCAAGACCGGCTTGAGTCTGACTCGAGCTTAAGTTTGGATAGGCTTGAGCTGGCTCAGCTCAGGGATCAACTTGGCTCGTGGGGGTTGAGCCGAAAGCTCGGAATGAGCCTTTGAGCTTCTCCGCTCGTGGCAAACACTAGAATATATAAGAATAAAATTGTATACTATCCCACTAACCAATCAAGGGATATCATAGGAGAATAGGTAAATAAGGTCAAGTCTGTTTGGTGAGCATGAACCAGAGAAAAAGAGATATTGCCTAGCCCCTGAGCAGCTATACACAAAGATATTCAAGTTAATATACATATCTAAAAGTACTATTTAATAAAGAACTCACATTCAGGAAACTCAATACACGTATTAGTAGTAGAAAGAGAATGGCCGTATGGGGGCTGGAAACAGGAATATTAGGGAGGAAGGGAAAAAATAATAATCATGAACTGCAGTAATGAGAGCAGCATAAGAGACTGACTATTTCTAGTCAAGATAGTAATAGGAAACAGACTTAAGCATAATACTTATTTCCCCCATTCTGAGAAATACAATTTCTCATCACCCTTGGCAGTGATGATATCTGCCTATTGATTTCATCAATCGTGATCTTACCCCACTCCTCAACCAAAATGAGTCGCATATCCCTCTCACATCCAACTTGAGCCACTCCACGGCGGGTTTGAATCCGAGATTTCATTAGCCCCAATATTTGCTCTATCGGGTTAAAGTCTGGGGAGTTAGGGGGCCAATTCACCTTCCTAATACCTTCCTTCTCTCTCTCACTGTTTGTAAAGTCTGAAGTATGCGATGCTGCATTATCCTCCATAAGTAAGAAGCTTGGGTTTTGCTGTACTCTTTCTTTGTAAATAGGCCATAAAATAGGGTGAGCAAGACAAAAAACATAACGCCATGAATCAATACCTTTAACATCCCCTCTGATTAACTTTTTAATTTTAAACTTCTTTCCTCTCCAGCTCTGTGTTGTTTTAACCTTTTCTCTTCCTGCCCGCGCACGCATCTCCCGGGCTACTCTTAACTCTTCAGCCCGCAAATCTTTCCACTCCTCACTTCTCCTCCATTGGCCATTCAGTCTATCTTCTTCTTCCTGACAATTTTTATTCCTTTTACCAATTGTCTTCTGTGCTTCTTCCTTTTCCTCCTTACTCTCAGGTAACCACACATAGAATGGGCCTTTCCAGCCCCACCCAATCATCCCCCAACACATGACTGATGCTCCTTGCTTTTTCTTAGTTCCAACACAATTATCTGCCCAACGTTCATGCTTTTCTCGCCAGACAAAGCTTGGCCCGTGAATGCCCCCAATTTCGATTGACATTTCATCTCTAAACCCGTAGTTGGCCCATTCCACTTGCACATCCCAGGTTGCTCGTTGTTGACAATATAACTATACCATGTCACAGTAATCAGTATTTATAATTCTCATTGATACCGTAGTAAGAACTTCAATACAGTAAGAACTGGAATAATTGAATCTCGTATGAAGACATCTGAAATTTCCTCTCTTGGATAGGGGGTCCAGCGCACAGCAAAGATTGACTTCCTCTGACTGTACTTAAGATAGAAGAAAAAGAAATAAGAGCCAGATTTTACCAGCAAAGGAAACTCCAACGTCCAAGTGTCAAGTTCAATTATTTCAGTTCTTATATTAATTAGACCTCGTACTAGGGCGTTTGAGTTGCATATTCTGGTGAGATCGATGAAACCGGGGCTAGGAGCAGAATTACAGGAAGAATATGAAAGATGAAGGTAGTACCTGTACATGTCCCAGGCATATTGAACCTGAACATTTGAGTCTGAATTTAGTACCGGGTCACATGTGTGTATAGATATTCCGCCATACAAATCTTTACCCCCCAGGTTTGGGTTCAATATTCCTGGAACGTGTATATATAAAAAAACAAGTTCTGCTATGGCAATCAGTAACTTACTAGGCGCTTTTGTTTATTTTCTTCAGTTAAGATAAACTTGAATTCCTCCTTATAAGCATGAATCCCTCTTTGCTTTAATGCATTAAAAACAGTTGTATTGCAAACATGAGCAAGGTCAGCCTCTCGGCGCAAATCAACAAGGCACATTCGTCGATTGGTGAAGTCCTTTTTCACAGTTTCAATAAGATGGTCCTTCTGCGATTCGGACAAGGCTGCCGGCCGGCCAGAATTTGGGTTTGCATCTAGGATCTTAGGGACAATGAGTTCCAAGAGGGCGAAGTTATCTTTTCTTTTCCTTTTCCTTTTCTCCCTTCTCCAGTCTTGTCTATCAGTCAGGCTTATCTCTTCCTCTCTACTTCTCTCTCTTAACTGACTTTCTCGGTTGCCAATATCTAACTCTTCCCAATCTACCATATCCCCCTCCTCATCCTCGCCTATTAGGATTTCTTCACTTAGAAACCTGATACCCTCGTCCTCCTCTGGCTTATCATGACTGGGGTGGCTCGTTTGCCTCTGATCAGCTTGACTGACGTAAGCTTCACTCCGCACATCGGAGGTATCTGGTATTTGGAATTGTTCGTTCCGGGCTCTCGTGGCATTTTGTATTGCATGCCTCATAATGTCGCTTGCAGTCGATTGTGAAACTCCCGTGATCCTCTTTATTTCATTGAACGAGAGTGGATTATCTAAGGTACGCAGTGTAACTATTGCTGTTCTTCGACATGGTGTGATTTGTTTTCCTATATGTATTATTAGTTCTTTATGGTTTCTTGAGTATTTATTCATGTCAGATGAGGGGGATAATTATAACATACCTCTTCTCACTATCGCACGGGTCATTATAATTGTTTACGCTTGAATTTGGTGTGGTTATACCGGTTTGAATATCGGATAGTGAGGTTAAAGGGGCAGAAGAGGCCCTATCCGGTATGTGAACCCATCTTGGCGCCAAGGCTATTTCTCTATATCCGGATACTTTATGAATTGGCGAGTATGGCTGTCAATGTTCATAGGTACTTCTGCCATATGGGTTATAGAGCCCATTGTGGTTAGCGTTCCATCTGCTAAGTAGACTAGTCTCGCTTTCTTCGCTTTCTTGATGTGGAGTCCGTATTTGTCGCAGATTTCTTTATCGATGAAATCATTGGTAGCCCTGGAATCACGCATTGCATATATGGTTGTTTCTTCCTGTCTTTCGTTGTGTATCTTTGTCTTGATCATCACATGATCTCCGTCTTCTTCTCCTCTTTGCGTGTATAGTGCTGTGGAGTAGTTTGCTAATTTGATGGGTTTTCCAGGTCTACATCTTGGGTCTCCCAGACCACCGTTTACTGGGAACCCTCATTATTTTCTGCTGGTGAATCTTCTGTGATCATTTTGCCAATGTTGCTCCTCTTCTGAGCTTGGAAGCGGTTATTTCCAGCAGCCCTGGTTCCTTGGTATCCACTGTCTGGTCAGCTTCTGCATTCTTGTATCCGATGTCTTGCTTTTCCACACCTTAAGCAGAGTTTCCCATTTATTCTTCTAGTGTATTCTTCCTGCGACAGGTTCAGAGCAGGTCCTGCCCTTGATTTGTCCAACTCCATTGGTTCTCCTGGTGGTAATGCTCTGCTTTTACCTCGAGCTGCCTGTGGTTTGAAGGTTCCATCTACGTTTCTGGATGACTGGGCCATCCTGTATGCTATAGTGTTTTCTGAGTTGTTTTGAACCATGTTTAGTTTGCTTTCCTTATCAATCGCCCATCTTGCAAATCATTTTGCTATAGTGTAGCGTGAGTTGGAGATTCTCCATACTTCTTGGAGTCTCTCACTACAGTTTCTTAAGAGGATGATGAAGAGAGTAGCATCATCAAATACAGCCTTGTATTCCAATAGTCGGCATTCATTCCAGTATGCTGAAAACGTCTGTTTTCCTTGCTGTAGTTTCTCCAGCTTTTGTCTTGCTGTCTCTTTAGCGTTGGGACCTCCAAATTGTTCGAAGAGTGTCGCCTTGAATTCCTTGTACGTGACCTATTTTCTCTGCTTCCTTTCATCATGGAAGGGCATGATCCATTGTCCTGTAACGTGTTCGCAAAGTGCTAATCACGTTATCGGTAATAGATACGATAGTTGGCAGGTGGCCTGCTCTTCCAGAGAGGAGGCGAGAGCTGAGAACTAAAGGAGGCTTTGAGGGTGTACTGGGGAACAAAGAAGTAACTGTTCAACCAAGTATATTGAAATACTGTCTGTCGAAGTCTGCCCTTTCTATCGTAGAAACAGGCGGTTTTTAAATACACAAATCTGTTCATGTCTCAACATGAACGAAACTAATCAAAGGTATCAATCGATACACTTTGGTAAAACTCTTTAAGTATCAAAGCGACACTTGAAACAAAACATAAAACAAAACCAAGTATCAAACGATACTTAAAACAAACCAAGTATCAAAGCGATACTTAAAACAAAACATAAAACAAAACCAAGTATCAAACGATACTTAAAACAAACCAAGTATGAAGCGATACTTAAAACAAAACATAAAACAAAACCAAGTATCAAACGATACTTAAAACAAACCAAGTATCAAAGTGATACTTAAAACAAAACATAAAACAAAACCAAGTATCAAACGATACTTAAAACAAACCAAGTACCCATACCGGTTACATTCCCCAAAACAAAACAACTGTTTAAACAAACAAAATCTAATAATCATCAAAGGCGGATTCCGAGAAACTCATGGCTTCTGTTTCTGCAAGAAATTCTTCATCATAAGTATCACACCAGGGGCAAGAAGAAACCCTAAGGAAACACTTAGACTCGAAGAAATCTAAATCACAGTAGTCACGAATACCAGATTCGTACTGTACATCAACCCAAGCATGATCGCAATCAGGACATTAGTCAATCCAGAGGATTTCGAAATAGTCTTCAAGTTGGATAACATCACGGTTCAACAACAGTCCAACAACCTGTTGTCGCTGCCTCACATTGAGCTCCACATAGTTTGACATCGTTATGGTATTCGGATGGTGATTGGTGACTAGATAAGGTTGTCGAGGGCCTGCTCCATAGCTTGATTTTCCTCATCGCTGCTTTCGAACTCCGACTCAAAGTATGGTGCCTAAAATCCATCTCTAGCTTCGAGTTCTGCGTGCCATCGCTCAGTTTCTGGCATTGCAGGTGTCCAGCACATGGTGATATAATTTATTGTTGGGGGGAGGGATTCGTTTGGCATGTTGTCTTTCCACCATTCGTTTACCATATCCATAGCGTGCTCAAGTCCTTCCAGTGGCACCCAACTGTTTTCGCTTGTCGGATATCCTTTCCATTTGACTAGGAACTAATCATTTCCATGCCAAAGGCGGTGGTCTCTGATTTCCTCAACTTCCCATTCATCCTTCTTATCGATGATGATAGGTGTAGGCCGGGAATGGGTTCTTCCAGGAAACTTGGAGTCGTCATTTGGATGGAATCGCTTGACAGCTGAGGCGTGAAAGACTGCAGTATTGCGGCGGTACATGCGTCCATCCATCTGGACAGTGTAGTTCTCTGTATGCTCGTTAAAGGATATGACTTTGAAGAGTCTGCGCCATCGGGGTTGCAGCTTCTTGCTGCGTCCAACATTGGTAATGAACATGTTACCATGTACCATGAGCATGTCTCTTGGTGAGATGGGGACATGTTTGCGTCGTCGTTTCTGGGCAGTAGTGGTGCTTTGGAATCGGGCAGCCTTAACAGCTTGGAAGGCATCGTTCTGAATTGCTTGGTGGCGGTTTAGATGGTCATCAGAGGCAGGGACTGAGGAGTTCTTAAATAGTGTTGTAGGTAGGAGGGGGTATTGACGGCCAAAGACTGCCTTGTATGGTGACATTCCCAGGGTATCTGAAAATCCGGCACTGATATATGCGGCGAGCTCAACAAGGGCTAGTTCCCAGTTGGTTTGTCGTTCATTGGTCATGTTCCTAATTCCGGTCTTAACTTCGCGGATTTTTCGTTCTGCTTGGCCATTGGTCTCATGGTGTCCTGGGGCAGCCATAATATAGTTTATTCCAAGGGAGGTCAAGGTTTGCTTCCAGAATCTGGCGGTAAAGCAGGGATCAGCATCACTGACAATAGATAAGGGGTACCCATGGGGTGTAAACAGGTATCGTTGGATGGTATTCCAGGTGTCTTTGGAGGAATCGGTAACTTTCATTGGAATGAGCCAGGTATATCCAGAAAATCGGTCCACAGCTACCAAGATGGTGTCAAATACAGTTGATTTGTTGAATGGTCCTGCGAAATCGATGGCATATGATTCGAATATTTCACATGGTAGTTGGAGGGTCTGTGCTTTCCCTTCAGGTAGTTGTGTTTGCTCCTTATTTGCCTGGCAGATTTCACATTGTTTGACAAAATCGCGGATGTCCTTTCGCATTTCAGGCCAGTAAACATATTCTGAGGCATATTGAAGGTTGCGGTCCGCACTGTGGTGTCCTTTGTTGTGAATCTCTGATATGACATATTCCCTAATTGTCATTCCATTGAACATATGGCCTTTCGGGATGTATAGGCAATGTTCTCCATAGCGGGTGCTGGTAAAGACCATTCAGTTGGATATATTGTAGGGGGCGAGGTCTCCATGCCTGGAGCTATCCATGGCTTTGAAGTAAATCGGGTCATGGCGATATCCTGCTATCATTTGGCTTCGGAAAGAGGAGGTTAATTCTTCTGTGGTTAGTCTGACATCTCGTTCATCCTCGATTAGAGATCCTCTTGTTGGTTCGATAGGGGCTTCCTCTTCCTCAAAGGTTTCGTAGAGTTGAGGCCGATACTCGGAAATAGTAGGGGGTATTACCGAAACAATGGTTTCATTATTGTATACTTGTAAGGGTCCACTATATAGTGGTCGTGAATCGATTATGGGAGGAGAGGATGGCGGGGCTGACTGTGGGGGGTGTAGGTAGGATATTGCATCCATGTAGGCTGCTGCTTGTTCGAGTTCTTCAAGACCTTGGTATCGTGTAGGAGCAGGATTAAGGATATGAGGAGATTGGGTTGACTTATTTTCATTGATCATCTCTTCTTCTCCTTCTGCAGTGTCGAAGCTGGTTTCTTTGGAATCATTAGCAGGCATATAGTACGGTCGCTGGTATCTGTTTCCGAACTTAATCTCAGTCTGGTGAAAAGGGCAGGTGTCGTGGTAACAGTGGGACCAGTGGAGTCTGCTTTGTTCAAGTTCGTAAGGAGGTGTGCTGTGGAGCGTGCAATTGTCTTTCCATTCTTCATCAAGGTCCTTTCCTCGTTCTGTTCCGGCAGCACTGTACATGGTGTAAGAGAAAGGATTGGAGGGAGTGGCAGAGCTGGCGGTAGCCATCGATGGTTCTTGTTCATAGGAGGTGTCGTCAGGGCTGTCCTCGCTTTGTCTTGTGTGGTCGTAAACGAGAGGGGGGTCTGCGATGTCTTGATTCTCATATAGGCGGGAGAGAGCATCAGCTAAATAGTTCATTCTTCCAGGGGTATAGATGATTTTTGCATCGTATTTGCTGATTTCACCTATCCATCTTGTTCTTCTCCTTCCGGGTATCTTTTCTGTTTTTAGATTGGTGAGGGGTTGGTGGTCGGTAACAATAGTGAAGGTATTGCCCATCAGGATGTAATTGAATGCGGCGAGAGCATCAATTACAGCAAGGGCTTCCTTGTCTGTTGTTCCATAGTTCATCTGTGAGTTAGTGAACTTTCTGCTGTGTAATGCCGGTGGTCTTGCCGTTTCGTGGGAGGCCCCTTGCTCAACCCATGCTCCAACTCCAACATCCGATGCATCAGTAATCAGCCATATCAGTTCTGGTTTACTATAGTCGATAGGTTGTATAACGTTGGCGTTTATTATCAATTCCTTGATGTTGGTAAAGGCTTGGTCATGAGTGTGGGTCCAAACAAATTCTGCATTGCCGGTAAGATCTGTGAGCGGCGCTGTCACAGTGGCATGGTGTGGTAGGAACTGGGCAATATAGTTGACTAGTTCTAGGAATCGCATGAGTTCCTTTTGATTCCGGGGTGTCGACCATTCCGTTAAACAGGCTATTTTTCCAGGGGCTGCATGTATTCCTTCATCATCTATAACATGTCCTAGAATATCGAGTTTGTCGGCAAACAGAATTGATTTGCTTCTGCTAGTGTAGAATTTAGCTTCCCTTAGTTTGGTACAAACCAATCCTATATGGTAGGCATGCTCTATTTCAGTGTTCGAGAAGATGAGAATATCGTCAATGTAGACCCAAACAAAGTGGTGGAGGTATTCGCTTAGGAGGTTTTCCATAATTCGCATAAAGGTGGCGGGTGCATTCATATCACCTTGTAACATAACTCGGCTAATGAAACTTCCCAAGGGTGTTTTAAAACTGTTGTAGCGTTCACTTTCTGGATCTAACCTTGTTTGGAAGTAGGCATCGCTTAGATCAATCTTACTTCGGAATCTAGCCCGTCCAACTGCGTTTAGGATCTGGGTTTGGTTTGGGATAGCGGAGCTGTCCATAACCGTGTATTCATTCCGTAGCTTGAGATCAACCAAGTGGCGGATTCTTTTGCCATCTGCTTTGGGTTGAACAAACATAGGAGCGGCACCTGGGGCTTCTGCCTGGTAGATGACTCCTCTTCTTTGTTGTTGGTTGATCCAATCACAAAGTAGGCTTTTGTATGCATCAGGAATAGAATAGGTGGGTTGGTTCTTGAGATTGGAGGGGTCTCGGAGGAGGATGTGGTGGTTCACCTCTCTCATTGGCGGTAATTCTTCGGGTATTTGATCAGGGAATACATCAGAGTATTCATCCAATAGTTTTTGGATAGTTGCTTCACAGACTGCGGCTCGGTACTCTCCGCTTGTTGGCTTGCATGAGACTCTGACCTTCTGATCTGGGAAATCGATGGTTGATTCCCCACACCTGATTATAGCTTTGTGGCGGTTCAGGAATGGCATGCCTATTAGGGCATCGTATTTGGCTAAATTTCCAACCAGCATTTCCTGGGTGGGTAGGACTGCAGAACCAAGTCGAATGGTCGCATTACAGGTTTTATGGCTTGTGGATCGTGATCCTTTTACTGCCATATTGACTGGTATGGGTTGGTTAAGGTCTTGAGTGTGGAGTCCATGGACAGAGACAAAGGCATTACTGATCATATCTCTTCCGATTGCGCCAGTGTCGAATAGGACTCTAGTCCTTTTGCCATTGGTCAGGATAGTACCTTCCAGAGTGGTGTGTGCTTTGAATGTAGCCGGAGGTCGAACACTGTTGCATTCCACATCGATATATCCGATATGGATTTCTTCATATTCACTGGATTGGGCCTTATTGCTTTCAACATTGTTGGCCGACGCCTCTTGCTTAATTGCCTTTCCTTTTCTTTTCTTTGTAGGACAGTTGTTTGCCATGTGTCCTGTTTTTCCACATTCGAAACATTCTCCCTTTTGCCGTCTCGCTTCTTTGGAGGATTTTGTTTTCTTCTTGAAAACCCGTGGGGTATCTTCTTCAGAGTTGCTGGAGGCTTTGTGTCGTGGCTGGCTGTTCCTACTAGAGGATGTCTGTGTTTTGTAGGCCTTGGTCTCATGGAGAATGGCGTCCTTTCGTTCTGCTCTTGCAATTATTACTGCAATATCATCGCCGTCTTCTTCGAGTGGTTAAACTTCTCGCCGGAGGGTAGGGTGCATGGTGTCGTAGAATCGTCGCTTCAGGATATATTTGGAGATACTTCCTCTCTCCATCCGGTCCTTATACATTATTAGGTCCATAGCCACATCGGTGATTCGCTTGACATGCGTTCCGTTAACTTGCTGGAGCTGGTTGAATTTGTTGTATAGGAGGTCGTTGGTTATAGAGGATTGGAATTGTCCTTTCAGGTAATCGAGAACTGTAGATCCTCTTAATCTTATATTCCCGCCGAAGTCCTTATAGCATTGGTGGTATGCGTCGGTTGCCTTTCCTTCACAGAATGATCCAATGATAAGTCCGGTTGTAGGGTCTTCCACATCTTTTCCTTGTAGGAGTAGGAAGTGTGAGAGTTCTGTTGCCCATCATTCAAAGGCTTCAGGTTTGAGGTCTTTTCCTTCTCCTGTGAATTTTGCTGGGAGGTGGAGTTTAAACTTAGGGGGTTCAAATGCTGCAGGTACCTCCTCTTCTTCAGGCCTTACCCAAGATTTCCCTCCTCCAGAAGGCCCTCCTCCTGTGCTGGCCATATCCGATTCGCTACTAGATTCGGGGTCATTTGGAGGTTCAAAGAAAGGCTTCTTTGCTGAGGTAGAGGGGAATTCTCCTGGAGGTTGTGTATCTTCCGTGTTTGCAGGATCGCCTGGCTCTTTAGCAGAGCGCCGGGGTTGTTTCTTTCTTGTAAGGTCTTGCTGTGGGATTTGCTTCCCACTCCTGGTCGTCAAAGACTCTATCTTGGGTTTGAGATGAAGCCGAATGTGCTGTGATTCTGCCGCTTCTCTCTGCTAGCGTTCTGAGGTGGATATCGATAGGTTGATCAGGCCTAAATCCGGGGACACGTTCTTAACCACTTGCTGAGGTTAAAATAATGTAACGTGTTCGCAAAGTGCTAATCACGTTATCGGTAATAGATACGATAGTTGGCAGGTGGCCTGCTCTTCCAGAGAGGAGGCGAGAGCTGAGAACTAAAGGAGGCTTCGAGGGTGTACTGGGGAACAAAGAAGTAACCGTTTAACCAAGTATATTGAAATACTGTCTGTCGAAGTCTGCCCTTTCTATCGTAGAAACAGGCGGTCTTTAAATACACAAATCTGTTCATGTCTCAACATGAACGAAACTAATCAAAGGTATCAATCGATACACTTTGGTAAAACTCTTTAAGTGTCAAAGCGACACTTGAAACAAAACATAAAACCAAACCAAGTATCAAACGATACTTAAAACAAACCAAGTACCCGTACCGGTTACATGTCCCGCCAGTCCTCTTAGTAGAGATTCCACATAGGGAATCTTGATCTCATTGTGGTATTCTACACATCCCTTAACTGCAAAATACCCTTCACATTGTACCAGGAATATTCATAGCTTATCTTTGGCTCTTTTGCATGTGTCGGGTTCTTTTGCTTTCGGTCACTGGATTTTTCCTTGTTCTGTATTTCGTGTTGCTACTAGAAATGCCTGAAACTGATTCTCAGTCATTCGAAGTATGCTGGTGCTTGGTGCCAGAGCGGCCGGAGCCGGTGGCACCGGTACTGCTAATCCTCACATTCTCTCAGGTCGTGGGGTTCCTGCAGGAGAGCTATCGACTGGTAATCCTTTCTCTGAGGTTACTGGTCTTACTGCCCTTACGAGCTCTGTTGATATGTGATCTAGGACATCGCTAAATCCCCCTAGGTTAAAGTTTTGATCATCGATGTCGATATCTCCTTCCCTATCTGTGTTGAAAGATGCCGTCTTGTATGGTTTGGTGTTGCACTAGGTGACACTTTGTAATATAATGATCCCTCCGCGGATAGTTAGTTCTTGGCGATGGGAAACGATACTTCTCTTCTTCTATCTATTTTCTTCGTCTTACTATAGCGCTACGCCTCTGCCTACATTACCAAGAGTCCAAGACCCTTGTCTTCTATCGGGAACACCTATCGTAAGCTTTCTCTAACTCTTTTTCATAAAGAACCTTTCCTGTCGCAATGATAACATTGCAATAAAGATAAAGATCATTAAAGGTGTTTTATATTCGTTAAAGTAATAAGTAGGAGAAGTACTTAGAACAAAGCGTGAAGAACCTATCCTCCTCGGCTGCATCGGCCTCCTTATATAGTGTTCTTCCCACCAATAGTCATGTGACCCAAAGTGGTCACATGTGCGAAACCAAATCATAACAAACTAATTATATGACCAAAGTGGTCACCTGCTTAAAACTCATGACCTTATAGCAAGGTCATGTGCGAAAACTCATAAACTAATCGTAATGTAATAAACAAGTTATATGACTCGAATGAGTCATATGTGTGAAACCCATGACCTCATAACAAGGTCATGTGCAAAACATAAATCATATGTGCAAGGCATACCCGCAAGGCACACTCGCGAGGTATACTTGCCAGGCGCACGTCCCATGACTTATAATCGAGTCATGTGTGAAACATAATATAATAAGTCTTATGACCCAAATGAGCCATATGCATGAAACAATAACATACCTATGACTCATAATTATGCGTCATGTGAAAACCTTTTCTCCTGCCAAGCCACATTCGTGACAGCACATGTCCCATGATTCATAATTAAGTCATGTGAGAAATATAATAAATCATAACATAACAAGTCATATGACCTAAATAAGTCATAATTGCAAAGCTAAAACATACCTATGACTCATAATTATGTCATGTGAAAATCCTTTCCGTGCCAAGTCACATTCGTGACAGTAACTCGATGTTGTATTTTCAGTGCAATGTAGAGTAAGCCACCAGGGAAGAATATAGGAGTATAGGATATGCTGAATAAAGGTTGAACTGTTAATACAGCCCCAGCTTGAATCTCATATAACTAAAAGACCTTCCTGATTTCAGTAGATGGCAGCCCAAATCATAATTTTTTTTTTTTTTTATTTGGTGTGGGAATCTTGGAACTAAACAGTTGTTCATATACTCCTCTCCAACCCTTCGTATCATGCATATTGTTTCTCCCATATCTCCAACTGAAAAAGCACATTCATCGGACTAGATAACATCAGCCTAATTGTCTATAGTCCAATCCCTAAATTTGCTCAGCCCAAGGCATTCTCTTCTCCTAAGCCTTTACTAAAAGAAAGGGTTTTTGATGAGCGATGCGCTAATGATAACCTGTGTTGGAGAAGATTCTTCAAAGGGTCATCTCATTAAGCTGAATGCCGGCAAGCTCTGCTACTTGAGTATATGGCAGCCAGTGGTGGTGTCCACTTGCTGTAGCAGTAGCAATTAGAGGCCACTGAAGATTAGCATTGATAATGAGATATGAGCTACTGCTTGGTGATGGCTCTCGTTGATGAGTATGATTGCGGTCACCACTGTGAAGGATACAGTGAAGAGATGAAAGCGGTATTCCAAAGATCTCCTGGAGTTGAGGATAGGACCACCTAGCATAAATATGCAAAGCACAAATGGTGTCTCGAGTATGTTAACTTCTGATATTATCCACAATAGGAATCGCTGGCTTGGAGCTTGAATCTTAAGTTGAAATTGCTATGGCAATTATTTCGGACTCTTTAGTACTTGAAAAGCCCTCAGTTTCAGAGTCGATTTGGTTGTCCATTGGGCGAACTGAAAGGCTCGACTTAGAAGTAATATATACTTATATTCAGAAGATCTAAAAGGATTTAATTAAAGGCATACTATAGGTAAGAGACAGAAGAAATTTTTTAGAGGACTTTGATTAAACTCCACTTTGTACTATCCACCTCACTATTTATCCTTATTCCCTTTCTTGAATATGAAACATCATTGACCTCATCCTTTTGTCACAGCAAGATACCTACTTACGATTCAAAGGCCTTCATGAACCTGACTACTCTTGCATGGTACTGAGATCTGGACAAAAGCACTAGGTTTTGGTTGTAGGCAAAGGAAGTTGTGCTCCCAGACATCATCCAATTATGATATTTTATCATCATAGGTTTTGTTGTTGCCTTTTCTTTCATCATACTGGTTTATTGATCATGAATCCCTGTTGCCTTTTCCAAGTTTTCGGAGTTTTCATTACTCACGGATTTCAACCGGGATCTCGTCTTTCCGATGATTGGCGAACCCCTCTGTACGAGTAATACCGGCAATTGGGTATCTGACGCAATAGTAGTTAACAGTAGACTAGCGGGTGCGTATCACAGCCGTGGAGAACTGAGAGGGTACGAGTAGGAAGGGGGAGAGGATGCAAGCACAGACAGACAACTTGCTCCTTGCCTGTCCCCACTTGACCCCTCCACCCACCCTCCTTGAATTAATCCGATATATGATGGCTATTAATGGCAGATCCTCCAGGCCAAAAAGGTGGGGAATTTTCTCATCCCCGAGCGCTTGAGTTGCTACCATGCATGATAAAATGTTCGAGTAAATAGAGGTGTAAAAGCCTTTTTTTTCTTACCTCTCCATACTGGGATTCTTAAGCTCCTCCGGCCTTGCCTTAAATTACCCGTCTTCTGAGCTGGTCTTCCCACTTGCAAACTTGGCTTTCCAGAGCTATTTCAGTTTTGGCAAACATTGAAAAGATTAGAGGATGCTGTTCGGAGCTGTCGTCCAGTCTGCACCTGGGCTGCTGATAGCAGCAGTAGTGGCTGGTGTATTAACGTCTGCCTTCAAGAGGGTTAGAGAGAATTGGAAGATACATAAACTTGGTGGTAGAGCTAGGTCGCTTCCTGGACGATGGATCTTGTTCGGTAGCCGCTATTTTCCGTTCCTATAATCGGGCGGTAAATGTTAATGGCGTTTCTTAGGACTCGATGAAATTAAAAGGACACTTGTAGCTGCCGAAGCTAACAAAAACATGGAGCTTTGGGAGAGCCGGTTCAAGACCGTGGGGAGTCACACTGTCGAGGTTAGCATCATGGGCACGAGAGTTATTTTCACAGAGGATCAGGAGAACATAAGGGCTGTGTTGGCGTCCCAGTTTCACGACTACGGTATGTTCGCTAGCCCTTAGAGCCCACTGTGGGCCCTAACGGAGGTGACGTGGATAGGCAAAGGAGAGTCCTTCCGCCAAGATTGGAAGTCGTTCCTTGGTGATAGTATCTTCACTACCGATGGTCAGCTCTGGCATGCCTCTCGTCAGTTGATTCGTCCTCAGTTCATCAGGGGTAGAGTCTCGGATTTGGACACCTTCGAACGTCATGTATCCCACATGCTCGAGCATATACCTAGAGATGGTGCTATTGTTGACATCTCAGACCTCTTTTACCGCTTCACCCTCGACTCTGCTACCGACTTCCTGCTCGGCCATAGCGTCGACAGTCTTGGCAGCCCACAGGTTGAATTTGCTCGTGCCTTCGCCGATATTCAGAAGCACATGAGCGACAAGTCTAAGGCTGATCCTTTAAGATGGATATTCCCGGAGGGGAAGTACAGGAAGGACCTGAAGGTTCTCAACTCGTTCGTGGAGCCATATGTTGAACAGGCATTGAGGATGGGGCCGGAGGAGTTGAAGAGCAAGAATGAAAAGAGTTACAACTTCCTTCACGCCCTGGCCGAATTTACTAGGGATAAGCATATGCTTAGGGATCAGCTTGTTGCTGTTCTCCTTGCCGCTAGTGTAATTATCTGCTTGTTTGCTCCGAATGTGAGTTATTAAAGTGGATGGAGGGCTAATATGAGATTAGGATACCATTGCTGCCACACTTAGCTGGACACTTTACGAGATTGCTCGCCAACCAGAGATCGTTCGGAAGCTTTGAATGGAGATTTTGGAGAGGCTTGGGCCAAACGGAAAACCCACTTATACGGACTTGAAGGAGATGAAGTATTTGCAACATGTTATCAACGAGACGTTGAGACTTTACCCTGCAGGTAGGATTAGTGATGTAGCTCAATCGGGATCGATGCCTTATTGACTCCCGGTGGCAGTACCATTCAACGCGCGCATGTCATTGAAGGATACATCTTTGCCGCGTGGAGCTGGGCCTGATGGCCTTGATGTATGCACTCGATGTTTTCTAACTATTGTTTGCATTCACTAATTGTCAATAGCCTGTTGGGATGCCGAAAAACACCATGTTCGGTTACGCCCCCTTGACTATGCAGCGCAGAGAGGACCTCTTTGGACTAGGTGTTGGAAGGTTTGATCCAGATAGGTGGGAGAAATGGTAGAACAAAACCTTCCCAGGATGGAAATGTTTTTTCTCTTTTCTAACAAACCCGTAGGTCACCAAAGAGTTGGTAGTATATCCCGTTTAACGGCGGTCCTCGAATCTGTATCGGCCAGCAATTTGCCCTCACGGAAATGTCGTACGTCCTCGTGAGGATGTTCCAACAGTTGGGATCGGTTGAGTCTGGGCAAAAGGAGGAGCAATATCAAAACTGCAATATTGTCCTTTCTCCAGGCACTGGTGTTCCGGTTTCATTCAAGCCGGCTGGGTTCCCCTAAACAAAAACTCACTGCGCGGTGACTCTTTTGTCTATGTTGATTTATTGGTTCAGATAGTGCTGTGAAATTTCCCTATATCCTCTCTCACGAGCAGTCGCATCTTGTGTTTACGTTTGTTTATTTTTCTGCATCATACCTATTTTTGTCCTCAACCTACCGGTATCCCTCCCCCCGGATCAAACAGTGGGACAGGGGGGGTCCCTTTGCATGTTTTTTATTGTGCACAAAAACCCAAATCCTGTCGGTGCCGGCGACTAGGGAGCGTTGCAGTTTGCGGGGGAAGTGGGCCAGGCGAATCAAGAGGCCTTGCAGTTTAGCAAGGAGTGGGGTTTGAACCGCCTTTGGTCGGTGACGGACGGATGTGCCAGGCTGTTGAAGGAGATTTTCTGGAAAGAGAGTGTGGGGTACTGGTACCATATATGACCCTAATGCGATATCGGTAAGCATTGAATTGATACAAGGGTATGGGGGTGGAAGTGAGTGGGAGAGCATGGGTTGGTGGTGGTTTTCTGTTTGGACATGTGTTCTACGGGATGAAAGTCGCTATGGCGGGTTGATGAGTAAATGTGAGACATATTGTGCGAATTTGGTATTTCTTTTTGACGGTTAAGCTGGAGCAGCACAGGACCGGTCAGCAACTTCACTTGCAACCTGAAACAATGGTCTTAAATGATTTTTTTTGTATGATGGCGGGGTACTGTAGATAACGGGAGCATACGGTAGTTTATTCCCTTTTCTTGAAAGATAGAATTGGTTCGATGACCTTTGAAGTCTTACTACGGGGAAATTTTGTCATAGCACCGGTATTCTGTGGTTGAGGGGTCTTTGTAACCGGTTGACACCTATATGCTACTACTCGAGTATGCCAGCAACTAACTACGAGTACATGTATGTGTGAGGACTTTTCAAGTGATCGTGTATGGAAAGATTGTTTCTTCCAACCTGTCGTTGTCCTGTCCGGTTTTGTTTCAACTCTAACTGGGAGATAATACCAGCACGATTCTTGTTGTGGTTTAGGTGTGGCGGCATACCTTGGCACAACGGGTTGCTCAGTCATCGCGAAGCTTCTTCTTTTTCTACTTCGAACTCCTAACACTCCACCCATTCCCTCCCCTACCTACATCTGCCCTCCCTCTCCCCCTCGTTCAGCCTTTCCGCTCCTTCATACTTCAGACGGAAGCCGTTCGGCGCTGCAAACAACCGCTCTCTCTTACGTCTTTTAACCTTCTTTTTGACACTCATCGCGTCGCTTCGGTTGCTTAAGTGCATTCTCTCCGCCACCCCCCCCCTCCTCTCCCTGCTTTACGCACTCTTCTATCGACTCGCGCGGCCTCCCTCCCTCTGCCTATAGCCGCGCGTCTTCATCCTTCGGACTTTCTTAATTTTTGCCTTCTTTCGTTATGGCTGTCGTTCTCAGCGGTTCGATGTCAGAGGTTCTGGGTCAACGTATCCAACCAAAGCTAGTAGAGATAGGATGGAGCATCAGCGGTGAAGATAACTCTCCGCTTAGTGAATACATTTGCCTGATGATACAGAATGGCAAGAGCCGGGAACAGATTGCGGAGGAGCTTTCTGGCGATTTGCTCGGTTTGCCACCGGGAGATTCAACGGCGTTAGAATTTGCCAATTGGTTGTTTGAGCAGGTTGATAGCCTGAATGGGAAAGCGCAGGGAAATGGAAGCCAGCAGGAAACCGCCGCCCAGGAACAGGGTGCTTCCTCGGAAGGGCCTCAGGGTGTGGATGGTGCCATGGATCATGACATGGGCGAAGTTGCCGATGGAGAATCTGGGCAGAATGGAGTGTATGTATCCTTGGCTTTAACTGACTAGCGCCCCTGGGATCTTGCAGTTTAGTACGATTAACCTGTACTGTGTGCTGATTCAAATTCTATTTAGACCCACTGCGCCAAAGGCTATGAGACATCCACAGGGACGGCGATTATTCAATCAGCTAACAAAAGCGATGGACCGCCCGACGCCTGTTGATCCTTTACATCGTGTTAGGCCTCAGGCTGGAGGGATCGAGAGACGTGATCCGCCCAAAGGCCCTTCGAGAGGTATGATGCGGGGAGGACAGATGGGTCGTCAGAATGGCCCTGGTCGTATGAACGGGCGTAATGGAAACGCCCCCCCGGTCTCTGGCTTCGCGACCTTAACCCCTCAACAACAGATGCAATTCTATCACTTGTACCAGCAGCAATCGCAGGCTGTGGCACCGTTCATGGGTGGTCCACCGCCTCCTCATATGGGCCCTATGGGTCATCACCCCCACCACCACCATCACCACCATCACCACCAAATGCCGATGAATGGGCCAATGAATGGCCATATGAACGGGCCTATGAATGGGCCCATGAACGGGCCTATGGGGATGCCACCGATGATGGGCAGGGGTCCGATGATGGATAATCCATACGGCAACAGCTTTTCGCAGCCAAGACGTGTGGGCGGGTCTCTATTTGATCGTATCCAAGCACCGCCGGACAATAAGTTCAACCACGGTAACAAAAACCATCACCACAAAGACAACAACAGCGAAATGGATACCGGCGAGGATGCAGGTGCCCCAGGCGGTAGAGCACCAACACCAATCGCAGGAGATGCACCGCCATCATCCATGGACCAATCCCCAGACAAGCAACTAGACGAGGTCCCCTGCAAATTCGCGGCCAACTGCACCAAGCCCGAATGCCCGTTCGCGCACCCGACTCCCGCAGCTATCCCTGGCAAACCCGTCACATACGTATCGGGTGAAAAGTGTTCGTTTGGTGCCGGTTGCAGAAATCGGAAATGTACCGGTTCTCATCCATCACCCGCTGCTTCCGCTGTCATCGCTAGGCCGTCAAAGATTGACGCGGAGTGCAAGTTCTATCCAAATTGCACTAATCCTGCTTGTCCTTTCAAGCAGTATGTCTCCTCCCCACCCAACTTATATCCCTATATCCCTTACATGTGTGTGCGTATACTAACGATATGCAAAGTCCGGATATGCCTCTCTGCCGCAACGGCCCAAAATGCACCCGCCCAGGTTGCCATTTTACCCACACCGAAGTCAAATGCAAATTTAACCCGTGTCTGAACCCTAACTGCGCATATAAGCACGATGAAGGTCAGCAAAAGGGTGCATTCGATCATAAAGTCTGGACTAAAGATGGCAAGCGGGAGCATGTCAGCGAGAGGAAGTTTGTCAACGATGACATGGAGGAGGAGTTGATCATCCCTGGTCAGGTACCTGTTTGTGCAGAGCATGTCGGGGACATGGACACCGCTCCTGTTGATGATGTGGAGCAGTAGGAGGTGGGGAAACAGGCCGGTGGTGGAGCCTGTGCGTGTTCTTGCTTCATAGTTGTGTTTTTCCCTGGAGCAGAGGGGCTGGCGAAATGGTCTTATGGAACAGTGCTTGCAATACAGTTTTACATGGACGGGGAGAACTAAAAGTGTAGCGGCGGGAACCCTCTTTTCATTTTCTCATTTCATTATTAGATATCTGCTTTCTCCCTTCTTCACACCTCCTCCCCCGTATCACCGGGGGGGGGGTGCTATATAGTTAATCTGTTCCGCTTCCCCACCTCCCTACTTTTACTTTTTATAACTTTCTCGTTACCTTATCCGGAGTCGTTAAAATTTGGGCAAATCTGTTTTTTTTGATTTCACTAGGGATGGCGGTGTTGAGTTGTCGTTGTTTGCTTGTATATAGTTACTCGTTTTGCGTACGTGCGGTATTCATATCCCGGGGATTGACTGGTATTCTCTTGTGACTTTGGATTAATATGAACTGTGAAATGATCATGATTATGGGGTTGGACTAAGCTTTTTTGTGTGAGGGCAGGCGGGGCGGGTTTCATGCCGTGTATTGTAGTGGGCGAGTATGAGAGTTAGTGATAGGCATAATATGGATGTGTTTGGTAGGATGGACTGAAGCGTGGCGCTTGGAGCATTTGATGTGTAGTTTAGTTTGTGCTGTCTGGGGCTGGTGACAAAGTGGCGAGCAGAATGGTATGTAACAACCTAAACTATGCTACGGTACACGCTTTCCATTCAGTACATTCTGAAACTGTAAAAAATTCGAAAATTGGTATTATGATCCAAAATTCTTTTGAATATCTCCCCAAGTGCTCGCAGGTTCTTAAAAAAGAATTGGCTACCGTAGTATGGCATGCAATATTGTAAAGTTGCAGTTGAAAGCGGCGCATCTTTGCCATCTCCTGTACTTGTAGTGTACGATACGAGATTGTCGCAAATTGCGTTAGGACCAATGTACCAACCGTAGCTCTCTTGATAATTCCTCAACTAGTTTGGATACGGGGTTCTAGAGGGGTTGAAAGTGAGATCTAGGGAATAACTTCATATATAGATGGAGATTTAGATTGGAAGGAGGTTAATATGGCTGTTTTTAGTGGAAGACGGTTAGACTTTTCAGTACTTGGGTGGGAGATAATGGTGCAAAACTGTTACAGTGCATATATCCCGGTACTGTGATACTATTGGGATCTTTGGCTCTATGATAGATCATCTGGTTCTTCAACCTCACACCCTCTCCTTCTGCAGCACCTGCTCACCCATTCTCGCTCACCTGGGACCTCACCTTCGTTCTTAGGCTCACCATCACCCTTCTCCTTCCCCCTAACCTCCAACACCCTCCTTATACCCCAATCCCTCTTCTGTAATCCCCATTCCGCGACATCCTCTTTAATAATCCTCCACCTGCCCCCATACGCTCCCTCGAAACCTCTTCAATCGTGCCCCCAACCTTCCGCAAGAAACCCTTCGATCCCCCTTCAATCCCCCCTCCCCCACCATCATGGTATAATATGATAGCTTGCAAAGGGCCCCACAGCAGCCCACCGAATCCCCAATGATCTCTCCAAAACCTTGTCCTGGCTGTTCGTCTCATTAGCCTCGAAGCCATTTGCCTCCTTTACTAACATTGGCGTATATCTTCCCCGCCTTTTCCAATAGTTCACTCCGGAAGCATCCTCATTAGCGGAGCGTCCGGGATGGCCCGGCATCGATAGGCGGGGGATGTGCGGCGGGTTGGACAGATGCACTACCAGTAACCTCTCTTTTGCACTTGTACTCGAGTACTAAGGTTCTGTGCCTGCGTGCTCGCTGGGATTCCTGAAGCGCTTGTTCAGAGGTGGCATGTTTCTGGTGGCAGTGGGATAATACCTGATCTAAACGCTTGTCTACCAAGGGGGTTTTCTGGGATTTGTTCTTGGAGAATGTGTACTTCGGGTGTACATGCAGGGTCGCAAGAGTTTTGCGCCGTTTGGGAGAGGGGTTTCCACTGATTGTGTTGCTGGGGAGGAAACGGGGGAGCCGGAGGAACGGCACAGTGGGAGCAGTGACTTGATGCACGGTACCAGGTCCTCTCTTAGATCGTAGATTGTTGTTCGATTGGTTGGTCACGGAGGTGCACGGCGCGGGCTGATCGTGCCAGTCGCCTATGAGAGTTATGCTTGGCATTTTTTCTTCTTTTTTTCTTCTTACAGGAGCTCAAGCCCTCCATCTCGAGTACTCGAGTAGCTCTCGTCTGTCGTGTAATTTTTCGTGCTGGACAGGTTACTGGTAGATTAGCTTAGCGTAGCTCCGAGTACTCGTACGTGGTTGCGGATAACTGGTTAAGTTTTGGGGTATTCGGCGGTTACTCCCGGGTCCCGAATTGTCAGTGAGTGGCTAGAAGGTTTTTTTTTATTTTTTCGAAAAAAAAAAAAACTTCGATGACGGAGGGTGAGAAAAAAACTTGGTTCGAGAAGGGGAAGCAGCAATTATTTTATCACGAGTGGCGGGTGTTGTTGCAGGGCAAGAGACTACAACGGCCCACTTTTGATAGTATTATATAAACGGTTGTCCTCGACTCTCGGGTTGTGGTGGTCTTTTTTGGAAGCATCGAATATCACTCACTCTCTTGTCAGCTTTTCTTCTTTCTTCTCCTTTAAATTTACCTTTGAAATACAGTAAATAGGCTGCTGGTAGTTTATCCTTCCATCAACATATACATAACTTCACTTGCCAAAATGTCACTCCTCTCCCTCCCAAACGAACTCCTCCTGCTAGTTGGGGAAAGCCTGGAAGACGTCTGGGACGTCAACTCCCTCATTAGGGTCAACCACCGCCTGCACTCTCTGCTGACCCCACACCTCCACACCTTAGCCCTACGACCGCACAAGTGCCCAGTCCTACCCCTCTGCTGGGCCGCGTGGAAAGACCATGCCCCACTCGTGGACCTCCTCCTCTCAAGCGGCGCCCTCCCCGAAACTCCCGACCCCGAGAACGGCGACACAGCGCTGCACTACGCCCTCTACCAGCGCCTACACAACAACCCCACATCCCCGATACTGAAAACCCTCCTGGCGCACACCAACAACCCAAACACCCCGAATGCCACGGACGGTAGCACACTCCTCCACCGCGCAGCGTCCGCGAACGCCCTGGAAGAAATAACCCTACTCTTGTCCACCCCGAACATCGACGTGGACGCGCGCATCAGGGGAAGAGGGGACACCCCACTCGCCCGCGCTGTATCGATGAACCACCCGGCCGCGGTGAAAGCGCTGCTGCGCCACGGCGCGGACCCGAACGTGCTCACGGATACCGGCTACTCGCCCCTCTCCCTGGCAGCCAGGCGCGAAAACAGGGAGATGGTGTCCGATCTGCTCCTCCATTCTGCGGACCCCACTGTGCACTTGCCGCTCGACGGACAGACCGTTCTGCACCAGGCGGCCGGGGAGAACAGTCAGAGTATGGTGCGCTTGCTGCTCCGTCACGGGGTCTTCGCCGACATTAGGGATGGGCAGGGGAGGACGCCGTTGGACGTCGCGGTGCTCTTGGGGTGCGAGGGTGCCGCGGGGGTACTGCTAGAGGAGGGGGCGAACGTGGGTGCTTGGAGCGGGGCTGCCGATGGGGATGGCGAGACAACGCTGTTTAAGGCTGTCAGGCACTGTCCTGGGCGGGTACCGCTCATCACCCTGCTGGTGCGCTACGGGGCGGATTTTAGAAGCGTGGCGAGTAGTGCTGAGGGGAAGAGTGCTTTGGAGTACGCGAGGGATAGTGGGTATTCTCGGATTGTGGAGATTTTTGAAAATTTCGGGAAGGGTATTGGGAAGGGGAGGCTTGGGAAGCTTTAGGAGGGTTGTTTCCTATATTGATGTTAAGAATACAACTATGGGTGGCTTTACTCGGTTGGTTTGTTGTGGTTTATAACTTCTTTCTTTCATGTTGACCATAGCTACACATGCATGGATAGATCTCCTTTCCTCGCCTTTTCGTTAGAATAAACCCATCGCTTTTGCAAATCCGGATATTCAGAGTCACAATTTATCACTCGTGCTTTTGTCTCACCTCCCTCCAAGTTCTTCCACACTCTATGATACCAATTGTGGCGGATTCCATTATTATCTTTCTCGGTTACCAGAGGAGATTCGAGTTGAGTGGGCTTGAGCTTTGCATCGCTGCTTTCCCCCGTTTTCGTATGTCGGTGAATATCTTAGTTTGTGGGATTTCCTACGACCGGGGGGGTTGGGTTTGTTGTGCCGAAGCTTCAGGACGGGCTATAAAAGGGGTATGATAAGATCGTTTCCAGATCCCTGGAGGTATCGGGGTACCTACGCTAGTCGCATGGGATCGTATGTAAACTTACGGTGATGGCTGGGTTTCCTGACTGGGGGTAAAAGTGTTCGAGTGTGGCGGTGCGTGCGTGCGTGTGTATGGGCTGAAGTGGAGGTATCATAGGGGTAGGGTTCTGTTGGTATGGGTTGTGCTGATCAGAGGACAGTATCGTATATTTGCATTCAAGTATGATAGCATACTCAGAAGAAGTTCATTTAGCAAAAGAGATCGAGGACTACCTACTGGTGGAGTGGTATACACCTTCAGAGGAACTAAATTTCTTATGAATCTCTGTGCTTGGCAGGGTAAATATTCTCAGAGTTGAATAATGTTTGCACTTTTCCGGGTACATTGAATTAGTTAGCAAGTACATGAGTTAGTATGGTAGATAGATGTAGCCTGTAAACACTCAGATGTGGCTTATAAATATTAATGTGCCTCCCTAGCTAACTCAACGAGCAATGGAGAAGAGATCTTATTAATATAACAAGTTCTACCTTTAGGTTATTATCATAAGCTTTATTCTTAATACCTTTTGTACTTGATGCAACCTTAGGAAGATAACTTGAAGTTATTATAAGCCTTCATAAACACATATTCATCTACAATAAAGGGCCCTTAGCCTTAGCTAGTCTTGATCTTTAGAGTCGGTTACCATCTAACGGATAGATGAGTACCACGATAATATACGAGAACTGAGGTGGTAGGTAGAGACAATGATAATCGACAGGTGCTGAGATAGCAATTAGGGACCAAGATTATTGGTAAGAACCAGGATGAGGGATAAGAATAATGCTGTGAGATGGGAACATAGACTGGAGAGGAGATGTCTTTACATTATAAAAATACAATAAATACAAACTAAAGTGAAAAGGGGGGGGGAAAGCAAAATCCACACATCTATCATATGCTTGTCTCAACTTCTATCATATATGAATTTTCTCATATATGATAGTCAAGTAGGGATTCATAAGTTTCTCTTTGTAACCTAGAGTTTGGTGTTGGTGGGGTGCTATCTCTGTTGTGTTAAAATAAATTGGTGTAACTTAAATTTTTATCATGAGATAATATTTACGCAAAAACTAGCCGTTAGCAGAGGTATCGTAATGACTTGCTTCCACTCTGGACATGGCTGAGTGAAGATTATGCTTAGATGTAACTGTCCCCCGGATGTGGGTTTGGAGTTGGGTTTGGAGGCTGTTCACACTTTTTAGCCTTGCTGGCCAAGGAAAAAGGTGCCTATTAATCGTGAAAGCAACCTCCATTCCACGATGATGCAATTTTGTGGGGAATGGTTTCCCATCATGATATCTGTGATTATTGCCCCCCCCCAAGAGCCCCACCCCACCGCAATGACCACAACCTACAAACAACGAAAACCATGCCCTCACGGGAAGAGCCCGTGCCCCGGGTCCCTACACTCGGCTCGATATACGATATTTCTAAATCCCTACTGAAATTTTTCCAACGAGAGAAAGATAGCGGGTTTTCTATCACTACCTATTTCGCTTGGCTAGAGTGCGGTTCGTCAAGGCTTCCCTCACTCCTGATGGGTTACAATCACTCGACCAAGAGTTGAGCCTTCTGACAAGACTTGCATCACCGAACCCTCCCAGGGAACCGGGAAACCGCGGGCTAGTGACAACTACACTACGGCGTTACATTTCGCATTCCATAACACAATAGCCAAAGGAGCAATGAGGAAAAAAGAGTCACGCTAAACCGGACGAAGCGGGGCACCTGTGGGTTTAAACATAGGAAGCGAGCCCGCTAGCGGCTAGAGAATCGGAGGTATGTATAAAAACGGGGCAGTCTTTGGAAGAGACTATTTCAGTTTCTTATATTGGGGGAAGTATGTATTAGGGTCTTTTACTTGGTTGTTAGGTGGAGAAGGGGGTTTAGGGGAAAACCTGTATTGTAGGATGTGGCAGTGGGGGGAACAAGGGGGGGGGTGGGCACTAAAAGTTGATGATACCCTATTGAGCCGGTGACATGGGAATGTTCCTTTGATAGTCTTGGCTAACATTTTTCTTTTAGTATAATATCATAACTGTTAGTTATCGAAGGCGTTAGTGATGTAAGGCGGTGGTGTGAGTGCAGTGGGAATGACACCATCCAACTCCCCAGTGATTCGGCAGTCGAGGTTGTCAGCAATGTCCATAGAGTATTGCAAAAGAAGTTCTCCACGGCATTGCCAGCTCTCGCTGTCGGTCATAAAGCGCTCCAGGGAGACCGTCTGCTTGTACACTGCCGGAATCAAACAAAATTGAAAACAAGTATTTTGTTGCAGCATGGCCGGGGTATCATGGGGAGGAGCAGAAAAACAAAGAGCGTCAAAGAGCAGAAGAGAAATATCTATGTACATTCCCAAACCTAGGTGCAAAAAGGCTTGCAGCCGTTATACCTAGTAATTCACTGCAAATATACCCCTCGGGTTTTGCTGGGGGAGTGGAAAGGAAGGGTATGCTTGGGGCGAGGTGTGAATTAATTATCTTATAGAGCTAGGGGCGGGGGGGGCTACTTATATCCTGAACGATCACTGGGGTTTATTCTTATAAGGTGTTGGGGGAGCGTTCCTCCTTAGTGATTGATATGGCCCACCAGGTCTATAAATGCTCGTCAGAAAATCATTGGCAGCATCAGGAGCTGTCAGTGCAGTTTATCGTAATATGCAAGTGGACTATATACGAGCGCTACGGGCAAAATATGTTTAACGAACATTCAAGTAGACATGTTACGTCGCCCGGTGTTCCAGAAAGACGAATTCTGATATCTTGCTGGTCTTTCTTTCTTATTCTTTGAAGCTCATTCAGATAAAGGGACCATTCAACTATCCAAATGTTTTATCCCTTCTTCCTAACCTCCATGGCACGGCGGCAGTGAGGCGAAGTTGGCAAGCCGGAGGAAATGGAGGGGGAAGGAAATAGAGAAAAGCTATGAAATTGTAAACAAGGACGGAACAAAAATGGATATCTCTCACTTGGTAGAAGTTTCTTGCTAGGTCTCCGCATTATCGAGAAAAGGGGTTTTTTGGGCTCGAGGTTTATGACCAGTTAGAAAAAGGGGCAATTAATTTACTCTATCTAAGCCTTGAGGAGCCTGCACTAGTTGTACGATGTCGTATTGTAAGCTATGATATGAGAGTGCTTTTATAGAAACCTACACATTGGCCTTCAACACCAAAACATTTATTTTAGAATAGCCATGTAGATAGCCCTCGAGAGCATACTACCAATAGCTCAGAAAATATTTATGAGCTTCCAACGACCTCTGTAGCCTGTTTTATGTACAAAAATGTAAAATATCTCAAAAATGATTTTTTTCCATAGAAAAATACAAGAGCTTGCTGGCTATCTGTAGAGCCTGTTTTCATATCATGAGGTCATATGGGTGTGATGTTATGAGCGACTAAAGTGAAGATAGTTTTTCGGTTGAATCAGGTTGCATGAAGGATACCATAAATCCTTATATAATGTACTGTAACGTGTTTGCAAGATGCTAATCATGTTATTGGTAATAGGTATGATAGTTGGCAGGTGGCCTGCTCTACCGGAGAGGAGGTGAGAGCTGAGAACTAAAGGAGGCTTCGAAGGTGTACTGGGAAAGCTAAAGAGTAACCGTTCATCTAAGTATATTAGAATACTGTCTGTTGAAGTCTGCCTTTTCTATCGTGGAATCAGGCAGTCTTTAAATACACAAATCAGGTCATGTCTAGCATGAATGAAAACTAATCAAAGGTATCAAATGATACACTTTGGTAAAACTACTTAAGTATCAAAATGATACTTGAAACAAATCATAAAACAAAACCAAGTATCAAATGATACTTAAAACAAATCAAGTATCAAAGCGATACTTAAAACAAAACATAAAACAAAACCAATAACCGAGAACCTGTACCAGTTACATGTACAATAGTGTTCAATACTAGAAAGCTTATAGTAGATATCCTATAGCATAAAAGAATATGTATAAGGTTTAGTTATTACTCTATATAACTAGGAGTATTAGGTTTTACCTTAGTATTCCATTATGTCTGCAAATTACTTTGTTCTACTTAGAAAATAACTTCAGAATCACATCAATTAAGATTAGAACTAACTACAAAAATAGAGAATCAGTTAATGGGTGATTTAAAATATGAAGCAAAGTCAGATTTAGATAGCCACAGTGAGGATAGCATATATTCAGAATGGGGCTCTGACTTGGAGGATGATAAGTTAAAGAAGGAAACTGATGGTATAGTTTTCTACTCATTATAGCTTGAATACTTGAAAGAAAGAGGACTAAAAGTAAATAGAAGAATGAGATTACGAAAGTGAAGATGGCTTTAAGAAGACAAGTAAAGGAAATCAGAGAAAGTATGACAGAGATGGGGCCCGTTCAGTTTTGGGCCCCACCCTCATCCCG